>NW_018480015.1:135226-387702 GCF_002113885.1 Mizuhopecten yessoensis | reverse complement strand
GGGGGGGGGTACTAAATGGATGTCAGCCATATCACCTCCTGATATACCTGTCCTTTGCTGTGCGGGATCCCCCACATGTTACTGTCAATTCTCTCAACGATTTTGTCATAGGTAACACTTAGTTTTTCGTCAATTTTGTTTTCAAATAAAGCGCTTTTATAAAAATGCTCCGTTATGTCTTGCAAAATGCTTTTTCTGATGTTGTTCTTGTTGTTCTTGTTTTATTTCCAGCCTGATTGAAAAAACGATGATGTCCTTTTATACTAACGCTTTGCTATTTATTTCTATTTTTCTTTCATGTCGTTTGCAGTATATATTTAATTTATATCATTGGCCGTAAGTTAAAGTCACACCGGCAAGTGTAGGGTAAAATAACTATTTGTTACTAGTATTCAATATTGATTTCACAAGGAAACTTAATCAGAATGTTGTGACAAATAGAAGTTAGTGTTTTTCCAACAATGTTGACGAAATTTATAAATAAAATAGTATTATATGAAATAATTCGTTTTTTCCCCAGAATGTTATACCTGGTCTATTTGATATCCTAATTTATTATATTCTCTGTTCGCTTCTTTTATTAAGATAAACAATGGCTCGTTCGAGAGTTTGAACCAAGTCGGAAATTAAATGGATCAAGCATTTTCATGATAGAACATTTAGAATTGCCACCGCAAAGGATTTGTTTTGCAGAACTTTTCATCAAATGCAAGATTTCTCCAAAAACCAGAATATTTATTGTAAATCATATTGTTGAATTCACAAAAAAATATCATTTGCATCCCAAACTGTTTGATGTTGAAGATACGTGGTTATTTTTTAGTTTTCAAATTTACATATATTATGTTCAGTTAATTTTTCGTTTAAATACAGGAATACATTTCAGTGAAGTAAAAATTAAATTGTCGGATAAAATACCAAAACATACCTTGTCACATGTCAATATAATTTCACTTGTTGTCTACGTGTGTTTTATAGTAAAACTACATTAGAAAAATCCTTCGTAAAATGAAATATTGTACCAACACATTTTATACAATTTCAGATTTCACGTAGATGTGTATCCCAAGGATGTTATGTTTAAATCGATGTCTGATCGATCGTTATCTGTGAGATCAGAGTCGGGTATATTTTAATGCTGGTCCCTGGAGATACCCTTTGTGGAAGGATCACGGTGTGTCATGTGCCGGGCTTTCTATAACTCTACAATTAATTTCATTTTTTTCACTTGTGATATTGTTGAAGTACGTTTTATTTTGATTGAGCGCGCGTATGTAAAGATATGGTTAAATGCTAGCGAGTCCTCCTACGTGAGGACACTACAGATGCTGACCGAGGACACTACAGATACTGACCGAGGACACTACAGATGCTGACCGACGACACTACAGATACTTGGAGATACCCTTTGTGGAAGGATCACGGCGTGTCATGTGCCGGGCTTTCTATAACTCTACAATTAATTTCATTTTTTTCACTAGTGATATTGTTGAAGTACGTTTTATTTTGATTGAGCGCGCGTATGTAAAGATATGGTTAAATGCTAGCGAGTCCTCCTACGTGAGGACACTACAGATGCTGACCGAGGACAATACGGATGCTGACCGAGGACACTACAGAGGCTGACCGCATGGTCACTACAGATGCTGTCCGCATGGTCACTACAGATACTGACCGCATGGTCACTACAGATGCTGTCCGCATGGTCACTACAGATGCTGACCGCATGGTCACTACAGATACTGACCGCATGGTCACTACAGATACTGACCGAGGATACTACAGATGCTGACCGAGGACACTACAGATGCTGACCGAGGACACTACAGATACTGACCGAGGACACTACAGATGCTGACCGAGGTCAATACAGATGCTGACCGAGGACACTACAGATACTGACCGAGGTCACTACAGATTCTGACCGAGGACACTACAGATACTGACCGAGGACACTACAGATGCTGGCCATGGACACTACAGATGCTGGCCGAGGACACTACAGATGCTGACCGAGGACACTACAGATGCTGACCGAGGACACTACAGATGCTGACCGAGGACACTACAGATGCTGACCGAGGACACTACAGATGCTGACCGAGGACACTACAGATGCTGACCGAGGACACTACAGATGCTGACCGAGGACACTACAGATGCTGACCGAGGACACTACAGATGCTGACCGAGGACACTACAGATGCTGACCGAGGACACTACAGATGCTGACCGAGGACACTACAGATGCTGACCGAGGACACTACAGATGCTGACCGAGGACACTACAGATGCTGACCGAGGACACTACAGATGCTGACCGAGGACACTACAGATGCTGACCGAGGACACTACAGATGCTGACCGAGGACACTACAGATGCTGACCGAGGACACTACAGATGCTGACCGAGGACACTACAGATGCTGACCGAGGACACTACAGATGCTGACCGAGGACACTACAGATGCTGACCGAGGACACTACAGATGCTGACCGAGGACACTACAGATGCTGACCGAGGACACTACAGATGCTGACCGAGGACACTACAGATGCTGACCGAGGACACTACAGATGCTGACCGAGGACACTACAGATGCTGACCGAGGACACTACAGATGCTGACCGAGGACACTACAGATGCTGACCGAGGACACTACAGATGCTGACCGAGGACACTACAGATGCTGACCGAGGACACTACAGATGCTGACCGAGGACACTACAGATGCTGACCGAGGACACTACAGATGCTGACCGAGGACACTACAGATGCTGACCGAGGACACTACAGATGCTGACCGAGGACACTACAGATGCTGACCGAGGACACTACAGATGCTGACCGAGGACACTACAGATGCTGACCGAGGACACTACAGATGCTGACCGAGGACACTACAGATGCTGACCGAGGACACTACAGATGCTGACCGAGGACACTACAGATGCTGACCGAGGACACTACAGATGCTGACCGAGGACACTACAGATGCTGACCGAGGACACTACAGATGCTGACCGAGGACACTACAGATGCTGACCGAGGACACTACAGATGCTGACCGAGGACACTACAGATGCTGACCGAGGACACTACAGATGCTGACCGAGGACACTACAGATGCTGACCGAGGACACTACAGATGCTGACCGAGGACACTACAGATGCTGACCGAGGACACTACAGATGCTGACCGAGGACACTACAGATGCTGACCGAGGACACTACAGATGCTGACCGAGGACACTACAGATGCTGACCGAGGACACTACAGATGCTGACCGAGGACACTACAGATGCTGACCGAGGACACTACAGATGCTGACCGAGGACACTACAGATGCTGACCGAGGACACTACAGATGCTGACCGAGGACACTACAGATGCTGACCGAGGACACTACAGATGCTGACCGAGGACACTACAGATGCTGACCGAGGACACTACAGATGCTGACCGAGGACACTACAGATGCTGACCGAGGACACTACAGATGCTGACCGAGGACACTACAGATGCTGACCGAGGACACTACAGATGCTGACCGAGGACCCTACAGATGCTGACCGCATGGACCCTACAGATGCTGACCGCATGGACCCAAGTCTTGCGGTATTCCATAAGTAGAGCTGGAAAATAAAACTGTATTGTCACTATTCCGTCTTTGCGCATTGCAGAGTTATCTTCTCTTGGGAGCAGGTATTGATTGTGTGAGAAAATGACGTCGTTTTCTCAAAAATTGATGACGTTACTCTCACAAACAAGTGACGTAACAATCAATCCCTGCTCCCAAGAGAAAATAACTCTGCAATACGCAAAGACGGAATTGAACAACAAAGTGATCACATTTCAGGATCATATTGTATCAATGCAAGATAAAAAATATATTTTTCTGGTATCCATTGTCACAACATATGACAGGTAGCATCAGACAGTAGGAAAGGTTCAGAATTAACAAATATATTAACATGTTCTGGAAAAACAGATGACGACATGTGTGGGCTCGACATTTATATTCTATTGTACAGATTACTTCATTCTTGTAGCTAGTGTTGAAAAGCTGATTACTAAGCAGGTAACAAATTCACATAAGTGTCATGACACTTGTTTTTGTTTCCTTTTCTGTTTTATAAAACATGTATTTCGATGTATTGTCAAACAAAATTTGAATAAAACAAAGTTTAAACCAAAGACAATTTCATGATTAACATACCCAAATGTTAGGCTGTACGTCAAAACTATATAAACATAAAAATAATTGTTCAGGCCTCAATTTGAGGACGTTCTCAAGTTTGAAGTTTGGGAAACTGTGACAAAAGCATTATTTATAGCATGCAGATAAGTTAAGATTCAATTAATATAACATAATTAATACAATTAATAATCGAAACGATACAATTTGTTGAAACGTTAAATCTATCGTCAATAGTTTTAGGTGAATTTTATCTTTATTTATTTATTCATTATTTTGTTATTAAATGTGATGCATTGCTACTATAAACAGGAACAGCTATCAAAACAATATCTGACATATCAAACAATTGATTTTGATATCTTCTACTTCTATTTTTAGACAATTGAATGGCCCAGTAACAATATCATATATTGATATTTTATTAGGAATGATAAACCTGTAGACTTAACAGATACGGTGTATTTATTATTGTAGGAGTGTGTTGCATAACAAAACGTTAATCTATTTCATATTTGTATAATTATTTTTATACATCTACACATATGTATATGATGATTTAATGTTCATATAATCGAAACGATAAGGTATCTTCTACGTAGGCGTACAGTGTTCAACCTTTACTCGCACACATCCATATATAAACTAACAACGTATTTATAAAACAAAACATATATTGAAGTGTAAGACAAATATGATTACGCATACATATATATCATGTCACATATTAGTATACACTAAAACACTTAAAATCATATAATCTACACTGTAACTTACCTTTAATCACAATTATTTATATATAGCTAATCTCATATTAAGATACTGTAAGATTCTTTTATTATGTATACGCAATAAATTATAAATATTTGTATACTGTAAATCACTTATGATTCTGTATTAATAACAAATCAAAAAAGGTGTATTATTAGACCCTTATAATTATGTATTTATGTTAAATTACATGTACATGCCTGTATACTGCAGGACACCTATAATTATACATTTATTGCCAAAAATATATTATACTCGAAAATCTTTTTTTCGCCAGAAATATATTTTCATGATTATGAATTCGATGTAAAGTACGTACATATATGTGGTTATTTCCGTCGTGGTCACCAATTATTTCGAGTTAAAACCCTCGGAATAAGTTGTTGAAAGCAATCGCGACAATAGGATTTTGATAAAAAAAAAAAAGTTGTACAGTGAATATATATTACTAGTAGTACAATATCTATATTTGTTATTTGTGTCTAAATTCTAGGTAATTTATTTTCACACGTTGCCATACACTTATATATGTTTATATTTCAGAGGTTAATACAGTTTTCTCTATAATTCGCTAAATGTGATAAACGATGAATAGAAATAACAGTATTCGATCATGTTATAGATAGTTTTACCCTAAATCATGAGCGTTTGAGTTGAAAAGTGTCGCCAGTGCCGCGAAAATATTTGTACGCTGATATTATTATATTTAAAGTATCCTCCATACATTCATAATCCGAATATATGGTATGCGTTACTATACATGCATCTCCTAAAAATCTCCCAATAACAGGTAATATTTCTTTTATCTAAACATTTTGTAATTACATTTATTAACACATATCAATGTATAATAAAATATAATATATATCCACATACTACGAATATAACCAATCAACACATCATATATACATTAACATTGGTACCTGATGTCTATTTAGCATATTTAATGGTTCCGTATCAGTGGAATGCTATTAACGTATGTCCAGGTAATATATATCACCTTATACATATCTATGTAGGACGTTAGTCAGGATTCGCTGAGGCTGCTGTGGCTGGGCCTGCTGATGGTGATGTCGATGTCGTGTGATTATTGGTCCGATAGCTCCGTGTCGATAACACACACGACGTAACGCTATTTGTGATATCAGTAATTAGAAGAAGCTCCGGGAGAAATGGGCAGGAACTTTCTCAACTTACTAAGCTTTATCAACTTAAAAAACGTATCTTACCACAATATTCTTTCTGATAGCAACGTCATCAATTTGTAATTTAAGTATTATAATGCTTTTTTTGTATATCTTAAATATATGTATTTCTCTCTTTTTGTTTTAAAGATTTTGTTCAGAGTTGTAAGAGTCAATATGTATTAGATTAAGCTGACAATACGTGTAGCAGCTGCTGTGGATGTACAGGTATTGAATGGATGCCTTGGGTGAGCACGCCGTATAGACACAATCAGCAACTCTCCAGTCCAATGTCTCCGAGTCGGACACACGCAATACGGGAATTAGGCCGAGCTATTTACCTGCTCAGTTTTACACTCATATCTTTCCGTTTTTACTTGATCAATTATTCCCACTGAAGTGCATAGAAATGAAAAGCAATTCTCAGTAGAGTTAAAAAAAATCTCTTGAAATTTTATTCAAAAATCTCGTTCGAATTAAAAAAAAATGTATGGAGACATTAAATAGACATATTCTATATCTTATATATAGGTAATATAGGTATTGGTAACGGTGATATACCGAGGTGGATTTCGCAATACAGGTGTTATATACGGTGCCCCTCTCGAACAAATCCGGGAGACTCATGATGGGCCACCTTGTGTTATAAAGTCTCCATGGTACATTTTGTTTTTCTGCCTTTTGGACTTGTTATGTTATAACCGTGATATTTATCGTGGTGCATAAAAAAACTGTTACCTGATTGTTCTATGCATATTTAAATTCTGTCTGATCATTAGAAAGGGAAAGAATAAGCTTGCCCATATTATTAATGCAGAATTCAAAATTGCCTTGAATGTATTCACGTATACCTGTTTATTTGTAATTTGTTTGTTATTTGCCATCAAATGACTTATGTTTTACAAACGTAATAATGATAAAAAAATATAAATTATAAAAAAAAAAAACAATTATCGCATGACACCGTATTTCGCTACTCTAATCTCTTAGATTGCGTTTGAACACTTTGTTCCCCTAAAACAATCGCCATATAATTATATTGCCAGGTATCTTTATCTATATGAGGTGGACAAAAACTAAACCATCATTATTGTCCTTCTGCAAAAGCATGTATAATATAAATCGGGGATTACTCGGTGTATCCTAGATTTACAAGGCAGTTAGAATAGGGCACACCAAATATCGGGTTAGATTTAGGTACTCAGCCAATGGAAAGAAAGATGCCAATTTCGGGGCTTAGAAAAATATAATTAGCAGAATTACGTTTCTTCTGATTTATTTGGATTAAATGAAATGCAACAGACGCATTACCTTTAGTTCCTATCTAATCCAGTCCAAGACGTCACGGTGTAATTTCTATAAAATGGTGTTACATGAATATTTTAATTTGACAATAGTATATTTCACTAATATAAGTACGTGGTGATGTATCAGCATGAAGTACATGTCTCTGTCATATAATCCCCACAGGAGCTTTCCCCACACTTCCGGGGTCCACTGACCATGACGAGGATAAATATCTCACATCACTTAATGCTCCTTCCATGCTTCCGTAAAGCGGCGATACTGTAAGAGATGACGTTTTTCATTGACGCACGGGTTTCAAATGGCTATGCATGTTTTTGCCGTGTGTACGTGACCGAACTAATTTACCCGACAGTAATAAACAAATTCACGCAATTCATAGATTAGGAGGCCAATGCTGCGCTTCCTTGTCCAATCTCTCTGGAGTTTTAAACTTTGATCAATTAAGCAGAGTGGGCTACATGTAATTGAATTATGAAACATTAGCCCAGACTACAGTGGAACCCGAATCTTGTTGTTTGATTCTTGATAAACTTAATCTTCTTCGTCATTCTCAAAATAGTAATGATACGGAAGTAGCAAATTGAATTTCTCTAACCTTGATTTTGTGTATTCGTTTGTGCGAGACCTATCTATATTTCATGATAATCTGTCCTCTCCTCTCTCTAGATTTTCCTTGAAAATTGACTTATAGGGCATATTATGAATAATTTAATTCAAAAATTGAAGATGGACGACTTACGTATTTTACCTGTACATGTATTGGAATATTTAAGGGCAACTTTAAAGTCATTACACACAATAAACCTCATTTATTAAGATACCTTGATTTCCTGTTTAAACACAAACTCACTTTAACTGCATACGAATTATGTGTTCAGGTAGGAACTGCTTAATAAATATTTTGCAGTCGGAATAAATGGAGTTCATTATTTCTTCTACTACTGTTATAGTGTCTTGTTGTGGCATACTGATATAACGGGGAACAACAGGTCAGTAAGTGGGCTCAGCAGGGACAATGTTTACTAAAACGACAGTGGTTACTACATATAAATATAAAGTGCCTACTACAAATGTCATCGGCAATGATCGGCAATGATCGGCATTCTAATAAAACCTTTACAAGTGTTACATGTATCAAAAGGTATAATCTCATTAGAGTTGAATAAACTCAGGAAATACTAACGTTACTGCATCGGACATACTTGTTTCCATTCGATGATTGGGGTTTACATCTGTACTGTTGAAGACTTAAATACTCTGAGATCGGATCTGAGTCTTAAAGGTTATATTCTATACCAAATTCTTTGAAGTAAAAAGGCGTTTCTACAAGCCCTAACGATAAAAACTGAAAAATTATAAATTTTCGTGGGACATTAAATTTTGTTTATTTCGTGGATAACACAACCCAACAACATTAAATCCCCACGAAAACATTAATTTGGTATGATATAGATAGGGGAAAATCAGAAATCAGCGAAATATAATGTCCTTGAAACAGACTAGCATACGAAAACAACGAAATTTTAACCCCACGGAAAGAAATGATTCTACAGTAGACCACTTTGGTATTATCGAGACTCTAACGTCTCAACAGCTCCAAATATAAAAATATTCGAGAATGTTAATAAAATGCTCTTTATAGTGATGTGAGCACTTACATTTTCATGGAATATCAATGTATGTTCTGTTACATGTCCCTCGCCACATATTTTGTCTTCATTTGTTCGGATATCCCTGTAGTATTATCCAATATTTCTGAGCATCACTATTGATTACACTATTTTGTTACTACCCCGGTTCTCGTTATGAGGACGTGACATTACTTTGGACTTGCCCTAGATTTATATGGCGGGTGTCGTTGAGGAAGCAGGAGACCCATACCTACTGGAACATCTGGTCTTATTCTCTTTGTACCGTTTCAAGCGTTTCCATGTAAACCTTTCCTTTGTTAACTGTTGACTATTCGATATTACATGTATTTCGTTCCATTTTTCTTAATTATCGAATATTAATTCATCACCGTTAAACGCAATTACAAAGAAAACAACAACGCACTATACTCTGTCAAAATCGTTTTTGTACAAATGAAAAGTAATGATTTGTAAATCTATAATTGAAGCTTACAACAATCTTGACAACCTTCAGGAGGGTGACGTTTACGATCGTTGTTTTTAATAAATATAGAACAACAGTGTGTTGGATGCTTTTGTTAAATTGAGTTCATGCCTAAATGGATCGTACTTTTCCAAAAGTCACAATGATGGGCTGACGTTATCTGGAGTATCAACTCAACAATAGTATCCTTTGATATGCGACATTAAATCATGATCTTTGAAAGGTTGTTTTTTTTGGTAGAGAGATGCATATCGTTTTCACACACAGAGTTATATGTTGGTGGTTTATATAGATCTGTTTTAACGATATGATGATGTTCTATATGGTATATCCCTATACCAGTCGGTCCTGTCGTTAAAACGTAAGTGATATGTGGGGCATTAGTCAATACCGATCAGGTGACCTAGAATAATGTTACTGGCAGTCGACTCACATGAAAAATAGAAATGTGTTTTTACCGAAAACCAATCAGAAAACGATATTTGTATGCGTTGAAATACACTATGGTATAATATCATGTACTACATTTGAAGGGTTCTGTGTTCAAATATCGTCAGGTAATCTGCCAAGTATAGCTGAGTGGAAATCAATCAAAGGGGCTCAGGAAGTGGATACAGTTTTGTCCTTCTAGTGTCTCCTTATTCCATGCCTAAAGGACAATTGTACGGATACATCGCTAGACATTTATCTTTCTCGCTATTGTTATTTATTCATTCCTTGATGTTCTTTCGGATTTCTTCCAAAGGATCGACACTTTTTATATCATTATTCCTTTTTCGTTAGAGTGATAGACAAGAATGTACGTAAAAGTTTGATTGATTGGAAGGTTCCATTTTCTTTTTTCTATTTTTTTTTTACATTGAACATTCAATAACTCTCGTAAAAAATCTTTTGTAATATGTTGCGGCAGTATTTGCCTCAGACGACACGGTGTGTCGGATTTGATGTCCGGATTTCATGGCACGTTAAAAGCATTTTTGTTTTTTTTCGTGTTGTTTAAAGCATTTCACGGCTACTTATGGTTTTACCGCGACAAAAACAAATCTTGTAACAGTCTTTTATCAATGATCAATCCGTCCATAAACAGGTTTGTACGGCATTCGTACCTCAGTTGATGTTGTCTGTCTTCCTTCTTTATTACTTAGTCCTTCCTGCTGTTGAAATTCCTTTGTTTTGATGTACCTTCATTCATGTCACCTGCTGTCTTATTTTCTTTCGTTATTTAAGCTGTTAATTGTTTTTATTTCTCATTTAAATCAACCAATTGTCAAAAATAGTCCGCCACGTCTTTTAAAACGATGTATTAAAATATGTCAAAGACATAATTTTGCATATCGACAAAGATAAGACAATTGACAGGTTGTTCTGTCCCGTGTATATCGGTGGTTGAATAAGTATGCGATTGATCGTGTACCTTTGCTGAGGAACTACTAGATTTGGCAATGTTAACTTAACCCTGCCAATCAGACTAAAAGAATTGAATCACCCTGACACACAATACAATTTGAATCAAGAATGGTCATTTCATGTTCTTCTAAAATCAAATGTATTCTTGAATAGTTTTTTGTTAAAAGTTAAAGGAGCCAATCAAAAATCCCAGGGTATTAATCATGCAATCCAATCTCGTGCTCACGAGGAAAAGTGTATTTGGTCCTGTGATCCCTAAAGTGAAAACCGCGTGAAGACGTACGGGGACTGGATTATTTTCGTATTAAACTGACTTGACATAGGGGCTAGAATCATTTATAGATGAGCTAATGCTCGTTAGCCATTACGGTAATGGCGTGGTGTGCTTACTTATTTACGATACGTGGAGGGCCAATGATTAGCTAAGAATGAACCAAGTACTGAAGAAAAGTCAGCTCCGTAGCACCTAACAATACCAGTAGTGGATAGCTAAAAAGGGTTTATTCGGAAGTGAAGAAATATGAACTTACTGAGCATTTTAAAAGTGTTTGAATATATTTTAAAAATAAAGTCTGAGTAAGAAGTTTGAGGGTTACACGGTATAAGAGTATGCACTTTCCATGTATTTGTGAAGCAAACGTTTGCCCCCAGTTCATACCGATATACAACACAGTATCGTTATGGTACCGCCTATTTCGTACCTTTGTGCATACTGTAATTTCAGATGTGTTAATCAAAATACGTTTCGGATTTGTATTATCAAGTATCAAGGTCTCTGAGCAATGATTTTGTTTTGTGTAAACGAGCCGAAGTTAACGCCCCCTTTGCCTACACTACTTTTAACAACAAAGTCCCTGTTAACAGAATTCAACAATACTCTCATTATCGCTAGTATGTGCATGAAGTGATTCACAAGTTTCCCCCAAGCAATATGTCAACACCAACAATGTGAAAATGTATGTTGAAACTTTACAAATTTATATAGAAACTCCGTGACCAGTGTTTTTAAAGGTCGACTGTAATATACAAGTTAATGATAAGCATCTGTTGTGTTTTCATTGGTCTATATAAGTATTGAAGTTCTGCTCAAAAAGCAACGCGTTATTCTCTCCTAACCAAGAATGAATACTATAGGAAAGCTGTGTCTGTATGTCATGTAAACGTTCTTGTTGCTTATACGATATTTACGTGTTGAATATTTTATATGAACTTGATAGGATAATGTTGATAAATTTAAGTTTTAGAAATTGCGATCATTTTGTACCCACATCCACCCTGCTAACATCCTTCCTGTTTACCTATGTCGGTAGTCCGGCAACGACTCTGCACTCTGTATATCTATGGCGATGTTTATCATTTTAATAAGACTACCCTAAATACGTAATATATTTCAAATAACGCACTGTTTGCCCTCGAACATACAGCTTTAGTTTCTGCTCGATAATCATTAATGCTACTCTTGACATATCTAAATAACCGCATTGGGATATTTAACGTAATAAAATAGCTTTAGATTACCAACCCAGATTCCAGATATTAAAACCTACGGATTCAAATATCGGTGAAATAACACTTTCATGGCCGCACCATTTGCAACATAAGGACTGCGTTAGACTTTCAACAAAACAGAAATATGTGAATCCCCGGAAGTCATTCCACTTGGCGCAAGGATATCACACACACCAAACTCGCATCTATTACATCATCTACGTGTTTGAACTTCAGCGTACAGCTTAGTCCCTCCCCGTCACCTGATGTAATCAACAGACTGATTTAATGCCCTTTCCCACCCCTCCTTCCATGTATGTATACGATCCATCACTATCAGATATGTCATTACTCAGACAGCAAATGCTGCAAGCTTCCACCTACTGATAATGCATATGATCATGCAAAGCCTTGGAAGTAGTCGATGATATCGGACTATATTGCGGCGAGGGTAAGGTCTGATGTCAGACCGGTGCACTCTGACCTCGATGTGCACGACTTCCTCGTGCATCGGTTGCTATGGGAGCATTGTCGATTTCTTAAAATATCGATTTCTGATGAAATAGAATCGTGTAAAGGTGAGAATTCAAAGTTCGCCATCAATTATGAAGAGTGATCCTGTTACATCACTTGTTGATAGTACCTTTGTTCTTTGTTGGTACATCAGTACACACACTTAGTAAGCAGCCCGCCCCTCCTTAACAAGTCACGCCCTTGTAGAGATTTACGACCCGTGGTTCTATATAGTCAGGCAACGGTGACAGGTACAGCACTGAGACATTCAGATCCAGTCTGTTGTATATTTGACGTTCAATCGGACTTTTATTGAACAAGTGGTGTGGTTCTTTGTGATTTGTTTCAGAATCTTAAAAAATGATATATATTTCAGGTTCAGGAACTGTCATTGTTGGCGAATAACGTCTATCAGAGAGGAAACCAATTACGCATTGCAGATCATCTATTACGCAGCGTACTTACTTTCGTTTTCTATAATGCGTAAATTGTAATTCTAAGATTTGTATTTTAAATCAACATTACATATCTTAAGAGCTTATAATCACCTTGCAAACAACAAAAGTTGACAAATTATTCGAAATTGAAGTTAATATTACCTATACTGCTTTACTTACATGATGAGTAATTGTTTTTGATCAGCGTTTGTGTCCTCACGTATTTTCAATATTCTCATGTTCAGAGATTTGTTGCTCATGTCTTGATCATTATTTGTGCCTTTATGCTTCGTTTAGTGTTTATTTCCTCGCGTCCAATTAAGTGTTTGTTTTAACTCTTTCTGTTCAGTGTTTTTATTCTCACATCCCTTTTCAGCATTTGTGTCCTCATGTCTTGTTCAAGGTTTGAGTCCTTATGTCTTGTTCAGTATTTGTGTCTTCAAATCTTGATCAATATTTTAGTCCTCACATTTTGTTCAAGGTTTGTGTCCTTTCTTCTTGCTCTGTATTTGAGTCCTCACATATTGTTCAATGTTTGTGTTCTATGTTCTTGTTCTGTATTTGAGTCCTCACATATTGTTCAAGGTTTGTGTCCTTTCTTCTTGCTCTGTATTTGAGTCCTCACAAATTGTTCAATGTTTGTGTTCTATGTTCTTGTTCTGTATTTGAGTCCTCACACATTGTTCAAGGTTTGTGTCCTCTCTTCTTGTTCTGTATTTGAGTCCTCACACATTGTTCAAGGTTTGTGTCCTTTCTTCTTGCTCTGTATTTGAGTCCTCACAAATTGTTCAATGTTTGTGTTCTATTTTCTTGTTCTGTATTTGAGTCCTCACATATTGTTCAAGGTTTGTGTCCTTTCTTCTTGTTCTGTATTTGAGTCCTCACATATTGGTCAATGTTTGTGTTCTATGTTCTTGTTCTGTATTTGAGTCCTCACATATTGTTCAAGGTTTGTGTCCTATCTTCTTGTTCAATATTTGAGTCCTTACATCTTGTTCAAGGTTTGTGTCCTCTCTTCTTGTTCTGTATTTGGGTCCTCACATCTTTATTTGTATCCGTATACTTTGTCCAGTGATATGTTACATATTGTTTTGTTCAGTGCTTATCACGAGTGTCTGGATTCCGGAAGGTGTAGTATCTATAGAACTGTGCTGTCTTTATTATAACAGATATAATCGTTTTAATTGATGTCTTCACCGTGAAACAGTTGGGAAATCGATGTGTGATCAATGCATATCTTCGTTATAGTACTTATAAAGTTTGATTCATTATACAAACCTATTGTTAATTAACTGACAATGTACATTATCCGCCATTCTTTTTTTGCATTAGAATTGTGACTACTAGTATACCTCCTAAATGTGTACTCAGAAACTGTCTTTTGTTTGGTGTCTTTTATGTTTCCCTATTGTTAATAAAACTAGCTATTCCACCTAAATGTGTACCCGGAGAATGCGTTTGTTTTGTTTATTATCTTCCAGATTTATAAGAGCTATTTGCAAACTGCATTCCAAATGGACTGAGGTCACAATTAAATGCTTCCGGGTTCAGTACCCACGAAAGAAGTCCCTTAGAAATATAGGTACTTTAGTAAAAAAAATATTATATACTATGCCTCTTAGAACTTGGTGTTTGTGTTAAAAGTTTGGTGTTTAAATACTGTAGAGATATCAATCTAACAATTTCTGTGTCAAATTTTGTATATAGTGCATTAATTTTTGGTGCAGGGTGCTGTGTGAAAAGTCCTGTGTTGACCTCTACCCCTGACCCGGAAGTGTATTTTTTGACCTTGGTGACACATGCAGACGATTATCTCAAGAAAAAGGCCAACATGCTATGTTGCTCTTGACCAGTTTAGCTAGAAAGTTGGCTATCAAATATTGGGAATTTGTTATGAAATTAAATGTTACAATGAAACATATAGTAAAATTAATTGTGGGCTTAGTCCTATATATCATGTGATGTAAGTATGTAAGACTCAAATGAGATGAGAAAAGTTGATATAATGCGGAAAGCATATGCAGGTTGCCTTTTAGAATGGAATCGCAGTACATTATTTTTTTGTAATAATAATACGGGCTCCTTTCCTATCTATCCCCATTTATAGACACGCACCTTACTTAATGCACTTATCTATTCTCAAATTAGTGTATCTACTCTGTATACCATTGTTATAATTATGTAGGAGCATTCTAGCATTGTTCGTGTGGGTATTAAATGATTTTTTTGTGTTTGGATAAAAACAATTCTGAGAGTGTATTTCAACGTAACATTTGTTTTATTGTTTTAAGAATTCGCACCACTACTTTATTTATTTATCGCTAAATATTGAAATATTTTAATCATCTTATTTTGTTACTTGGATGTTGTATATTTTCTCTAACTTTTGCTTGCTTAGATCGATATTGTAACTGATCATGTCGATAACCACACTAAGTTTATAGGTTGTGTACAGTATTTGAAATATTTACATAGTATTTACTGTAAAAGTCATCAATTAGATAGAAATATATAACTTTAACAATGTTGTATAGTATTATATTATCATATATGTAACAATAAGGTGATATATTTACATAAGTATCTAAGATACTTGTTTCTATTTCCAATTTTCTGCCATATTGTCCTGTTACAACATGCTTATATAAACTATTTTAAATAAACACGTATTATTTTCCTGATATTTATTTTCAAACTAGATTAGGGGTAGAATATATAGTAGAATATTGTTAATCTGTACTTGAAAATATCCAGTAAATACGGTATCGAGGAAATTGTTAGAAAAAATGTAATCGGAACGCTTGGCTGTGCCGGAGTAATAACTTTAATTGAGACTCATCAGCTTAATTCTACATAAGGTAATTTTTTAATCTATGATATTTAATAGCCAAGCAAAACGTTTACCTCGTGGGAGATCCAACATTATTAGTAACCGAAAATTTACACAAAATACTACATAGAAGACATTAATTAACAACATCTACATTGTGTATTATATAAAGCAGGATACTTAGCTAATATACAAAACAATAACATATAAATTAAACACTACATATGTAAAAAAGAACACGGACAATACATTATAAAAAAAATACTCATTAAATATAAGAAACACACTATATACATAAAACATACATATAAACAAAATGCAACAAAGAAAAAAACCGAACAAAAATATTACTATTGTTCATATTTTAACTCGATAGCCCCAAAATATTCATATTTCAAAACAAAAGATGTACTCAAAACTACTCATATTTTTTACCCAGAAAATATATAAAAGATCTATTTATGATTTTCATATTTCTATACAAATAAATAAACAGAAATACTCATATCTCTTTACGAATACTATTAACAGAAATACTCATATTTCTATACAAAAATATACAAACAGAAATACTCATGTTCCGTGAAAGGGAGCTCGCAGGGATCCTCCTCTATTTAGTTTTTATACAGTGTTTTTATAGCTATTCTTCCTTATTTCCATATAAAATTATCCCAGTGATCCAGCTGTATTATCAAAGGATTTCTACAATTACAACAATGGCTGGACGTACGACGCATAGTTGTATTAGAACAAAGATGCTTGATCCAATAAGGCATTGTTTAGTTTAATACTGCTAACCTTCTGGAATACCGGAAATCATGGAGGATCGTTTTGCCTTCTCGTTGGTTCAAATGTTTACTTAGATCTGATCGTATTCTGTATGTTTTTAGTTGTTGTTCTTGTAAATTGTGATTTTTTCCCATTTAACATACTTAACAAGAACGCGTACATCGATATCTACCTACCACCTCGAAACGATGAAGTTAGTTTTCAGTTGAGATTTGTTTTCTTCTTAAAAGACGTACACACATTGTCTTGTGTCTGAAACAGGCTCTGATTACATTTTAATGATAATATTTCTAACGTTATCACTTGTATTTAGCGAGACAATATTTTATGTTCATGCTGCAAATCTCTGATATTCGGAAAAAATGAAAACTTAAAAAGTTCACACAGTCTTTAAAACCTACTTTATAAACTTACGGTTTCCAATGATCCTCCATTAGTTTCAATTCAAACTGTCTGACTGATGGTTCTTCTTCCGCATATGTTGGGAAACTCCATATTTTCTTTTAGTAAACGGGAATGTTGAAATGTCCGTTTATTACAAAAGAAGGATATTATATAAAAAAAAACCCACTTTAAATCGAGACCTCCGGTTGACGTTTATTTCTTTGCAGTGAATGACGGATATCTAGAGAGGTACATATTTAATATCCTTTAAAAACGGTTATCACTTTTTTTGTCAGTATCATTTTGGTCTATTTCCAATCTTAAATTAAAAAAATCACCTTTATTTGGCGACATATAAAAGAAATTCTATGATTTAAGATGGATAACAATTATATTTCATGAGTGCGCAGAATATTTTGATATTTTTCTGCGAGGTTGAAGAACAATATTCAGTAAACTGGTTAAATATTACTGTTATTCATAAAAAGCCAGGAATGTCCTTCATTACGTTTTTCTTGAAGAAGCCATAGGCTACCGTGAACAGATACTCCATCTCTCGCAAACATAACAATGTTAAGACAATTAATCTTCTATGCAAAGTCACAATAAGAATCGTCATAGCTATGGTGACTTCACAATTTTATTAAACGTATTGTTTGTCATTTTTCAAACGCAACTCTGCTCTCTGGTAGGTTTATTTAGCGAAAATAACGAAAATGAAATTTTTCCCCATGGCTAGTCATCATCTGTAAAGTTATCTTTAAACCTTATATTCACTTGTAAAACACCTAATAAATATTTTCCATACTGTCAGCACGAATATATTGCGGTATTGTTTGGGAAGAATATTTTATTTCCATTTGATACTGATATCACTAAAATCATCCAAAAACACAATCCAAGCCCATTTCGATACTACAATAAATTATATTTGGCGAGACTATATTTTATGTCCATTTCCATACAGTGATTCATATGCTTTGCCAGTTTCCAAACTGCTAGCTCTAATATTTTGTGAGAAACATATTCATGTCAATTTCCATTATGTTAGCACTAATATGTGGCGAAATACATATATAATGTCCATTTCTGAACTATCACCAATTATAATGTAATACATATGCTTTTTCCATTTACATACTGTACATGTATTCAAACACTAATATTTGGCGAGAATCATGTACCATGTCCATTTCAATATTGAAATAAATTCTGTGTGGTGAGAAACATGTTTTATGTTCATTTTCTATAATGTTATCCATGTGCTTTCTACATTTACATACTGTACATGTTTGCAAGCAATAATATTTGGTGAAAAGCAAATTTTCTATTTTTATAATATAAGCACTAATATTTACGAAATACACATGACCTTTAACATACCGTTATCATTTCTATTTGTCGAGAAGAATATTTTCTGTCAATGTCCATACCATAAAGAACAAAGTATTTGGTGAGATTTTTTTGTCCATTTCATTACCCTATTGTGTCCATTTCCAATCTTTCATCAATATTTTTTTGCAAGAAACAATTTGTTATGTCCGTTCCACTACTGTGATCGTTGATATCTTGCGATACTTGGTGAGGTACACATTTTATTATCTTTTTCACACTGAAATCGTTTAAATTAGGTGAGATAGAAATTCTACCTTAAGTATGCATTCTCCTTAGGGAATCATCATGTTCAGCTCCCGTGATTATATAATTTCACGTTCACAAATGAGAATTTGTCTAAAAAATCAATATACTTCAATGGAATATTACAGCTTCTAATTGCTTCTACGTATCGATATTTATCGATTAAAAAAAGAGCGAAAAAAACGCTCGTGTCATTTTTAATTACATATAATGGTTACTATACCTTTCTTCATATCAAGCTCTAGATACTCCACATTTTCGCACCTGGTACATTAAGTAAAGTAGGTCCCATTTTATTGTTTTACCGTAGTTGAATCGTTTTTGCTATACATTAGTTTTCTCGCGTTTTGTTTTTGTTTTTTTGTTTTTTTTTCTGGTTTTCTTGTCGGTTGTATCGAACAGGTTATAGGAAAAGGGTTCAGGTTCTTCCGTTCTTTAACTGTCTGGTATCAGTTTCAAGATGTATACAGATACAGAAAACATAATGCAATGATTAAAAACAGTATACAGAGAAACGACCACACAGAGGACAGTGAACACTGACCAGATATCAGATAACATCATGTCGTTTACTTGTTCTAAGAATTTACCAAGTTTTCTAACTTTCTATATATTGTTACAATTAAGTAGTTGAACCAACTTATTCTTGCTTGTATGTTTTACATGTTAAATTTTAGTGAGTTTTGACCTGATATCAATATCACAATGACATTTCAAAATAAAAGTATATTCATCCTCGACATCCTTCCAGTCACATAACATGCATAATATGTTCCTTCTTTCGATTCTGTTTTATCTAACACTTATTCATGGATATTCTAAGCTTACACATGTGTTTTAGGTAGTTTTTATTAATCAATTTCGATAATCAATTAAGTAATGAAAAATAACACACATACTGAAACAATAAACTTTTTAGATATATCGCATCTGCGTTCTTTTATTATATATAATATAGATTTGAACAGGGAGTTTTTCCCACATGTCTAAGACTATCTCTGTACATACGTCATTGTTACAACGTATATCGTCATAGCGTGACAGTAAAATATTTCCCAGTTTTAGTCAATATCTGGGAATAAGAAATTAACCGTAAACGAACCATAACTGAATTCAAAGCTACATTTGATACCTAATTAAGCAAAATCGTAGTTAGCCGACCGCCTTTTTTGCCAGGAATTAGTCTCATCTTTGAAAGAGTCCAGCAAAACACAAGTTCGTCACTATATGTCTCAAAGATCAATTACTATAAAGGTTTCACAAATAGTCTTATCAATGTAAATATCAACTTCAGATGTTAGGTTGGTAAATATATGTTCCCCGAGATAATACATTCTTAAATCGCGAGGACACTCCACCACGAATCTCTCCATGTATAAAGACGGACCAAAACAAAGACTAGTAGTTGTTATTATTCTAGTAACAGATTTTAATCCTCGAAGAAAAGTCGTCTGTGAATGTTTGCTTGCTTTTGTGTCATCGCAAAACAGTTATGAACATATGAAGACGGTATCCTCAGCTGATAGTGCCACTGAAGGGACAATTTAAAGTTCCTTTAAAGTGTCATATCACTGAAATGTCATACCTTGGACACGGTAGCATGACATTCCAACCGGTCACATTATACTGGCATTGGGCCAAACGGACCAGAGGCGCATAGGGAGACACCTCCGAAAAAAAGCAGAAGATAAGAGTGGAAGGAGGTTCCAGGGTCCGTATTCATGAAACCGTTCTCGTGCTCAAGCATGGATTCTGTGCTCAAACCAACTTTCTTGTAACTAGCTTAAATCATGTCAAACGTTCAAAAAGTCAAATGTAAACATTGAAAACAGCATTTGGGTTTAATTCTCTTCAAATGGTTTCCAAATCATTTGTAGAGTAAGATTTGTTTATCAATTTAGAACCAGAAGAAGAAGTTAGGCTTGAGCACAAACTCCATGCTTGAGCATGAGAACGGTTTCATGAATACGGGCCATGGTGTCACATTGGGGGCTACAGGTGCAGTCAATTTCGGTTTCTCCAGTGTCCACTAATCAGGTGACAAAGAAGGTCAACGATTCTGAAGAGGCTAACATTAGTCGCCTCTTATGACGGCGCGGTAGACAAAGCAGAAGATTCACAGACATTAGTCATTTACAGCAATGTATCAAATTCCGTGATGGAAACGATTGTAAGATTGTTGTTTGTTTATCTTGTGGGCCAAATGCCATGTGTGTATCTTAGATCGCGTAATGCCATGTGTTGTCTGCGTTTTCTTTGACCGCGTGTCCAAGGCATGTGTTGGCTGCGTCTTTGATCGTATGAGATCACGTGTATTGTGAATATTGCATCGTATTTTCAATGTTCTGTGTTTTCTGTTTTGAATCATGTTCCTAATGTCATGTGCTATCTGTGTGTTGAATAGTGTAATATCGTGTGTTGTCTGCATGTGTGTTTTCTACGTCTTGATAGTGTAATATCGTGTGTTATCTGTGTCTCGGACCTTGTAACATCATGTGTCGCTGCGTCGCGTCAAAGATCATGAAATGATAGGTGTTGTCTGAGTCTTGGATAGTACAATGCCAAATATCGTCTGTGTCTTGATCGTGTAATGTAAAGTGTTGTTTTGTCTTAGATAATGAAATGTCAAGTGTTGACTGTGTCTTGAATCATGTTTTACAATGCATCGTGCTGTCTGTGTCGGGTAGTGTTATGTCAGCTGTTGACTGTCTTTGATCGCGTTTCCGACGTATGTGTTGTCCGTCTAGGACCGTTAATGTCAGTATAGTCCTCATCTATGACCATCATCTCCAACGTCAGGTGTTCTGTATACCATCTGCTCCCAAGGCAGTTCTGATATATCTTGACATTCAGGAATTTGATTGCACCTCTGGAAATGTATTCATCATTGTCCTGCTATCATGACGATTTTCATGACAACATTTCCAGTTGAACTGAATGTTGACTCAACATAAGTGCAAAATATTGATTTTAACCGTATCTGAGTCAACTTCAAAACGGTTCGTGTTGCCGGACGCAAGATGGCGACATGGTAGCCTCATTCGTTACAGTATATTACGGTTGTAGGTAGTTCGTGTTGTCTTATCTCTTGTTTTGGTATACTTCTGTGTCTGAGTGTTAGTGTTTCGAGCTTTTAAACGTTTTAAACTCTGCTTTGCTTCGAGTGGAAGACGTTCGTCCTAGTAGGTTAATATGTTACCAAAGCAACGTTCATTCGACCGAAAATAACGAATAGCATATGGAGTGCTTCGTATCTAGTCTGTACCATGAATTTGACGCGCCATCCGTGGTGGAAACCGTCAATGGTATCAGCGTCTCTTCGCTGGTGTCGTCTGTCCGTAGTCGGTCAGATTGTTCCGATCATCTGCTCTGCCGACTTTTTCATCTGTCGTGTCATCTTCCATTTCACGTCATCGCTGTGACGAGGCCGCGTTGGCGAGCTGAGTGAGGACGGGCTAAAGCTCTGGACGTGCGTAGGCACGCGAGGGACAGGAATCCGGGCCGTTGGCGCCGATGTTGACCGCCAATCTGGACTGGGATCGCGAGGCGCTGTACTTCAGCATCGGACCTGACGGCTACAGAAGTCGGGACAGCTATTACATGGTGCTGTACTTAGTATGTGGCCTAGTAGTTCTGAATGTTTCGTTAACTTAATTTGACAATCAGATTCGAATGGGTTTTACTTCACACATATACAACAACACTTTTCCCAAGCTTATTGATCGGGTGGAAAATACCCAATAAAATAGAAACTTAAATTATTCCTTTCAACTTTCAGTAGCGAAGAAACTTTGGTCTTACTTTGTTTGTGACTAAGCTAGTTGAGCTGATATTATTAACTGATCCTGTGGACAAGTCCTAATCTCTACTGACGTGTAAAGCATGTGCAGACTGCGGCGCGCACGTGTTCTTGTGTTTCGAACCAACATTTCTAACTGGATACAGAGCTCGGTCACAACGTACCGGTGCGTGTGGTCGAACTGACCCTTGTTGACCATCGTTATTAAAATGGATGTTCAAACATATGTTCGCCACGTTTCGATCTAGTGACTAAAATCTCAGTCCCGAATTAATGCTATTTAAAACCCCAAACTCGTGTTTCTTTTCAGCAAAAGTTACACATTTAAACTTCATTTCTTTGAAAATCTTTTTGATTTAAACATCCTTTATTTGCAAAAATACAAAGGGGATCACAAACTACTTGAAAAACTAAAAATTCGTCTTAGAAGGGAGACGGTATATACAAATGTACTTCAAAACTAGATATGAGTTAAAATCTAAAAATCATATCTGCCATCATGGAATTCTTGTATCCGTATATGTATGTACAATCAGCATACCATATGATATATGTTACATAGCACTAACATATATACTGAACTGAAGTTTTTTTAATTAAATTAAATTGCTACTTATGATATACAATCGGTAAGTAACATGTGTATGGCACCGAGGATAAAGTTAGAATTTTCTTGGGCATATTGTTTCCCTATATTTCATGTTTGGTTTTGGTTTTATAGAGTTTAGCCGCTTGTTAACAACTTACGTCATTTAAGGTCGTGGATAGGTCGTGTATTTATATAACAAAGTCGTGATACGGCACGGTTGTAGTTTTACAATTTCAAGTCGTATTTTTCAATTTTGTAGAGAACTTCTATTAACCAAGTTTTTGATTTAAACATTTTATTTGCATCTGTTATACAAAACGGATTGGGCACAAGTTGTCTAACTTATATAAAACCTTAAACATTTAATGTGAGATAGTGTTAGTGATCGTCTCCGACACAGACGGCACTTATTGCACTGTCCACTATTCAATACACTCTAAAGTTAATCACTTCCCGTGCCTCGGTTGCCTCCTCCTTGTACATTCAATTCCTTCGGGTATTTTCGTATTAGCCAAGCTTATACTCATTAAAAAAAATATCAACTGTTCAATAATACTTCTCTGAATAACCTCGGCTCATTTAAAAAAAAGTATGTTGTATATTACTTTGATAACAGGGTAGAACTAATTCTGGAAAGTCACTGTTGTTTAGAAAATGAAGTGGGGCGTTACTTAAATTATGAATTAAAACAGAGATGTGGTCAAAAATAGTTTAAGAGATATTCAGCTTTTGAGTTGATATTTTTTAACTTATAGAATTAAGAGAAGGTTTATTTCAAACCAACGGTACAAAAAAAAAAAAAAAGATGATAACATTTCCAATATAAAGTTTGATATAATAATAATGTAATTGGTATTTCAACAAATAGACTTTCTTAGTAAAAGTCAAACAACCTACTATGGCAAAAAGTTTGAATAAAACCTGAAACTTGGTGATCGACTTTAGAAATATACTATATTACATGAAATGAAATGTTTCCTAAATAAAACACTTGCTTCTTAATAAACTGATTTTTTTTTTATAACAAATGTATATTTGTCCGTCGTTCGGATTCCAGGGGACGCCGGGGTCTAGGTGACTTCCACGTGACACAACATAACGTCTATCACAAAAGGGTGTGGCTATATTACAGTTAGGCTGATTAAGTGTTTTACAAAATATTTACATTCAATTTAAACAAGCATTAAGTCCCATTTACAGGCCTTACAATCCGTGCAATATGACGCCGGTAAAGACGAAACTCCTGTAAATGTATTTACGTATTTGTATGTTTCGTCACTACTTTTAGGTGATTAGATTATGTGTATCGTCAATGTATCTAGTTAATCATTAGAATATAGTGTCGCTGATTTAACATTTTAAACATGCAGTCATAATCTTGTTAGATTAGCTAAAAACGTTACGGACTTTGATAATACCACGGACGTAGATACATACTATTATCGCCGTGAAAGAAATTCAAGTCCATTTTGGAAATAATTTTTAACACATACTAAAATGAAGTCAATATTTTTTTTTTTATCTTTTTTATCTTTAGGGCTGTATTCTTACTATGAGAATTAGAAGGCGGGGAAGGGGCGTGGAATTAAGGTTATATTTATCTGAAATACCGTTTGAACCAAGTTGTACTTATTCTAAATGTCAGTCCTTGGCCTTACACAGAGAGCACTGTTAAAAAGTGTACAGATGTATCCTAAATAGATACCATATACATATGTATTTTGCGTCTTTAAATGTTTTTAAAGTTAAACAGGAGCAAATCTTTCTTCTTCTCTATCTGACTGTCTGTAAATAATGACCATTAATGCTTTGACTGAAATACGTTACAATACAGCAGGATGAAGAAGAATTAAAAAACATACCGTACTGTAAGAGCTTCAGGATTGTATCAATGTTATCAATTCCATTTTTGATTTTTATTTACGATATGTACAGGGACATTTTATCACAAAATTAAGATATAAACAGTATTTTTTATAATGGATTTACAATTCAATTACAATACATAAATATTTGTTTCTACGCACTTAATTGGTTTGGTATGATACGTGACCACGAATTGTTTGTGAATTGCTGATGTCACAAGGCACGTGCTTATACACTCTACTTTAAAAACATGTTGTTTGAATATAAAAGTTCGTGCGCTTAAAAAATATCCCACCAGATAACAAACTTATTGAAATGTCAAATCAGTGATTCTCGAGCGTTATCGGAGATAGCATTGTTTACTGTCACGGCTAGAATTGACAGGTTGTGATAACATGTAAGATAAACATTGATAACAACAGTTCGATAAAGTTTGCGGAAAACGTAAAACAACTTTCAGTTTAATATATACGTATATTAGTCCAGAAATTATATATATCTGTATACATGTAAACATACAAAAATTGAATAAAACTTGCTTGGTCTGCCTATTTGGGGAGAACTCCCGATGACTTGCATTCATTTTTGAATTTTGAATTTCTTGTAAAAATCATTAAAATCAATCGGCCTTAATTAATTGCATTGATTGGTTAAAACAATGACATATTACACTGTTATTTTGTCAAAATTATGATATTAATTGCAGGTACTTATCAGATATACCCCGTTAAAAAAGTGTTCTAATTAGTTATCAGACTCGCATGATATTAGTGGCACGTGATTTAAGGCTGCAATGGTATCATAAATGTATACTTACGTAAATGATACGAGTTCAGTTACAGGAATATAAACGATATTTCCATGAAATAAAAAATAGCGTAACAATGTTTGTTGGCTGAGTTCTCATCAATGACCCTATTAACAGTAAATGAGGAATTGCACGGGCGAGAAGATGTCTGTACCACGCCGAGATGCACATCCTAGATATGACCAAAGCATTAATATTAAAATAGACCCAGTGCTATATAAGGCAGAGCTCGTAAAGCATTATTCGATCGAACAGGCTGACAGCTACTCGCACACAACAATGTAGCATTTAATCTCTACTGTGCAACTTTTCAACAGGTAGTATTTATATACGAGTTGTCTCCCCTAGAAAACAAAAAATGTTGAGAGAACACACGTGATTCAGCAGGCGAGTCGGTGACAGGCCAGTGTGTGTTTTATAGTACACAGAGCACTGTGGTATGGGTGCTCCCAAATTTAAGTGCCGTTCGAGTGAGATTGGAATATATATATGATTCGACAACTGATTGTTTGGATTTATAGTAATAATATCTTTGTGTCTATAGAGTTTGAAAACTCTATGGAATTATAATAACTCAGTATGCCGTGGATAAGCGTACGTGGGTCTACCTTTCTGGTCGTTGCAATAGCGATACAAACGCTGTGTTTATATACCAGTTCAGTCAAAAGTGGATATCACTACATTTATTGGAACAGAACTAATCCACTGTAAGTACCTAATTGGTCATTTTAATTAATTATGTATCGATTTTTTATGATTTTGAATTTTATTCTTGATTTTTGTGTGATATATGTATTATTTACCTGTGGTGACGAAGAGAAAGTACAGTATTGCCGGTTATAAAGGTAAGTGATTACAGCTACGCGTCACAATACATCAACATATAAAACAGAAAGTGATTTTCATCAGTAGAAAACCTTTTTGGGATGTCTGTTTTTAATTAAAGAAAAACTAGTACCTATCTTTACTGACATGTTGAGTACACCTGGTGCTCTGCTTACATACATAGCCGAGCTGCTCCCGACTTCGAGAGCTACACTCGAGCGAACATTTGAAATAAAATCACACCATAACTCACATCCTTATATTTCAGGCCTTTTATCTCTCCCCCAAATGATACTACCGTGAATATTTTCTCACTACAAGTTTGATTTGTTGATAGACAAGAGACACATTCTTGGTCCTCACGGCCATGTACATGATGTACCTGTAAGATTCTCACCTGTATGTTTTACCTGTAGGTTAATACCTGACCAACTGAATTACTTTGATGTGCACATTCTCAGGAAATGTCAAGCTCTCCTCAACATTTACAAACGAACATTTCACATAATTAGTTAAACAAGTAAAGTCAATTTATTGTTTATTCGCCCAGAATGTCTGTCAATGTATCTCGTAACGTTACATAACGGCCATAGAAAGGGACTTCACATCACCAATGAACGGGGGATGTTCTAAATTATCTCTTTACTTTTAGTAATATCAATCAACCCAGGTTGAATTCATGTGGATTTTGAATAATTAAAATATAAAACCAACATTCCTGAATACCAGATGTTAACAATTAGGGGAACACATGTAGCTCAAAATCAATCTTATTCAGAGGTTCAAGATGTCTGCCATGGACAGCTATTTCTTGCTTTATTGTGTAATTTGTTGTTTGATTGGACTTGTACGTGGGTTAAGTCTGTGATCATAGGCATTCGTGATTGAGTTATTTTTACGTGGTTTATTATATTCAGCTGAGGATGTTGAGAACAAATTTTGCAAATTTCCAAAAATAAAAAATGAAACTTTGCTGTTCACATTCAAATTCATTAAAAACACTATGGGAGCTAAGTATACCGGTACAACATAGATATAAACCTATATTATAAAGGGTTTCAAATGTCATAAGCTGAATATTAAATTGATGTAATGTGTGTGAATTATGTGTGACATAAAACAGTTGTATGAGACAATGGGACCAAATCCAAATTTAAATGGAAATAGATTTTGAAATTGGACAATTACAGTTAACTAACAGAAAAAATAAGGAATGTGATGTTTTGATCAATAAATTTACTACAAAAAAATGGTACAAGCAAGTGTCTGGTCGAGGTGTCTTGTACAATGATTGAGCTTGAAAAATTGACAGTTTTGCAGAAAATTAAAAAACTAATGCAATTAAAAAACTCATACTGTATATTAAGATGACTGACCAATTTCATTTAAAAAAAAAAAAGTCCTTGAGGTCTAATTTGATAAAAGAAGAAGATGTAGTTAAGTTAGGATTTGAATGCAATATTTTTTGTTATGTAATGAGAAATATGCGTGTTGATTGTCAGTTAGTTAGCCTGTGGCCCTAACCCTGCTAATGGGGGAAACATAGGGTGGTATTAGACCATTAATAACATCAGGCGGCATTCCTTAACGGGAGCCACAATTGTAAGGATCCAGATTATTAATTACCGGGGTTGGTGGGCAACTCCAAATGAAGATCAATTAATCTGGCAGTTCTACACCACTATAACAATAGGAAATGATAGTGTCGTGAATGTGGCACATTTAAAACAAAATACACAACTTTTATGATTCAATTTGTTTTTGTGTTTTTCGTTAATAAGTTATGCTATTTTCATTAATGGGTTATTAATTATGTAGTTGTATATCAGATTCTGTCAGAGGAGAAAACTATTTAATGCCGATTGTCCAGATCAGACTAAATTTGTGACATTGATTTTTCTCCACGGACAAGTGTTTCAGACATGCTGTCAATCAAATATGCAAATGAGGGTTATAAAATATTATATGACACAGACTTATTAAAGCATGGTAGCATAACTGTCACAGACAGAAATTACAGAAAAAGAGAGGAAAACCAGGTGTTTGAATAAATAAACTCATAAGGATATTTTTCATATATTCACAATTATGAAAATTTCCCTTTTTACCTGTTTTATTTTTAACTATGGTATAAGTTTTTACCTGTTTATTTTGTTGATTTTTATTTTGAAATTTTTTACTTGTCAAGTTTTTCTTGTTATTTTTTACCTGTTATTTTTTACCTGTTAATTATATTCAGTTAATTTTCTCCTGTTGGTTCTACCTGTCAGTTGTTTTTGGTTTTGACTTTAATTTTGGATTTAAAATAATATATACATGTAGATCACAAAACAGGTTTAAGAAAGAAAAAAAATGTGGGCGATAAATTGAAGAAAATAATTGCATCGTCATAGAATGTTTTGGATCTTAAAAGAAACTGATAAGAACTTTTATAAATGATGAAACCAAAGTATTTTACACCTGGTAAATGTTTGTATAGATGTATCCATCATTTGAGCGTACCAATATATTGGTATGATACCCTAGAATTTTAAAAGCGTGGTATGTACATATTTGCTTAGCTTAGTCTGGCTATCTAGTGTCCGGCCCTAAATGGTCTGTCATCTGCCTATTTTGGCCTCCAGTGTGCCCAATGTTATGTTGTGGCGTGGAGATAATTGACTATCAAATGGGGGTAATTTTAGCTAATGTTCCTCATTCTCTATTTGATCTTAATGAAATTTGAATAGAGTCAAAAGTAAACAGACTATGTTCATACGTACCACAGGGTGGACTAGAATAAGTTACCCAGCATCCGTACACACAGGTATATACAGGTAGATAAAATATAAAATAGATTTTTATTAAATTACAAAAATAAATCCTAGAAACAGAAGTTTGTGTAAATACATGTACATTAACACATAGATAAAATATTGTCAGTCCTCATCAGACGGACAGGTGTGGAGTTGTCTCAAAGCCATCAAGGTTTACATGATTTAAAAAAAAAAAATACCATAATTATTTGAAAAAAAAATAAGAAAAAAAGGAAAGAAGACTTATTCCAGGTCCTTAATTTTGACGGATTGAAGTGATATATGAAAACATGTTTTTGAATTACATGGTAACCTCAAACATTTCTTTCCTTGAGAGATAGATTTTTTATTAAATTACAAAAATAAATCCTAGAAACAGAAGTTTGTGTAAATACATGTACATTAACACAGATAAAAACATTGCAGACAGGTAGGGGAATGAAAAATGGGAAATTTCAGTAACAAGCAGAAAATATTTATTCTGGGATAAAACAAAATCTAATACTGAGAAGTCTAGATCTGTATGTAAACCAAACAGAATTAATAGATGAAAACATTTAATCTGTGATCTCTTTCACCAAATGGGAATTTTATCTGGAAATAAACTGGTATGCTGGGTTACGACAAGAATGTAATCTTGTCACACCTATGGTTGAGAAATGTATTGAAATATACCAATGGTTTTAATATACAAGTAAAAGGGTTTATACTAAGTCCTAAGGGAAACATTTGTCAAGAACTAAAATAAACACGAACCATATTTACAAATGAATATATGGCTGTCCTTAATAAGCTCTTCAGATCGGTTAATGTAATATGCCGGTTATTTTTTCACCTGTTTCATTTCTGAAAATAATCTCGCCCACAATTGAGCAATATAAATGGGAATCATATTTAATTTAAACATTTGAGTTGTAGTAAAAATTAATATTGTTAAAGTTCATGGGAAATGTTTGGGCGTAGAAAATTGAGTCATGGACATTCCACGGTTCATCGATGCTGAGCAACTAATGACGAACAACACCAGAAAAAACACCTTTATTAGGGTTATTTTGTTTCTGGATTAAGTCAATAATCCTCTTTAGTTAAGGAAATATCATCACAGTTCATGAGCAAGTTCAAATAATACACGCAATATAAAGTAGTGTAGGTATTTACTTACTAAAGACCTTAGGTCTCTAAGCACCTAGATTAACCAAAATAGGTGTTTCATTCTGGCCAATTAGGCATTGTACATTTTAAGAAATGAATTTGTGTGTTGATTGTTGATTTTGTGTTCATTCATGTAGATTTAACTATATGTGGCTGTTCATTGTGATGTCATAGTGAAATGTTGTTCTTATTAAAAATGAAGGCTTGCTGTGGAGTTGAGGGGAGAGGATAATGTAACACTGTGTAGCTATACCGTTGGTAGGTGGCCTTGGAGATAGGGGATGTATAAGTGCAAATAGAGGCACCCCACCCACCCGCAAAGCCACAAATGTGTTGTCTCAAAATATTCATGTGCTTTAAAAAATACGATGTTAGTTTCACATTACGGTAGCACTGACATGCACATACAAACACAGAGTACAGGACAAGGGCTTGTATGAAATGAAAACATGCCATTTTCCTCTAGGGGCGAGTTATTATTGGAAATTAAGACATGAGAGGCCCTCCTCCAGATATGATACCAAAGATACCATAATTTTATTGTCTTCCCTTTTATGCCAGTTTTTGAAAGAGATTTCTGTCTTTTTTTTCTTCTTCCAATAAGCAGAAAAATTAAGGACGCACAAGTTAATACAGTGATACTTTGATAGTTTAGATAAAGATTATTTTAATTGGCAGCTGTTGAAAACAGTAAGTGGAGATGTGGTGATTTGGCTGTATAAGAAATGGAAGATAGCTGTTTGTATGGTCTCTCCAGCAGAGCTGAGTGACAGGAGAATTGTTTTGAGCCGTGTTGAACAGATAGCCCCCTCCTGGGAATTTTTTGCCCCTCCTTACCTCTCAGGTTTAATAGTTGATCCCAAACCCAGTACTGCTGTAGCTATCATAATTATAACCATTCATTGCTAAAATGGTTGATTATTGAAACCATGAAGACACCACAAAGATGAAAAATGTCTTGAATTTGGTTTTTTTCAAATGATTTCAATATTGCTGGCAAATTGAAATTTTGTAATAACTGATAAGTGTTTTTCCCTGATGTTGCACAAGCGCTAACAAAATTCTACTCTTGTTTCGTAGCATATCTGAATTACATTTCATGAAGATTGAGATTGATAGTCTTCAAATGTATTTGATGCTGTTTTAACTTGTTCACCCATGAAATTTCACAATGAACTATTCCAACCTTTGAATTGGAAGAGTTCAAATGTGTCTTCAGGGGTGCATAAGTTTGTTAGCTGGGTCAGCTGAACAAGTTTTTCCCCATGCTTTCCGTTTAAGAATGGCTTTTGTTTCAAAGAAATCGAACAGGAAATGTAAGCGATTTAAAGTAATATAAGAACAGTATTGAATTTGCTTTAATTTTCATGGTCATAGAATGTTGATCACTAAATCAAAATTTTCCTTGTCATTTTATTATTACCCTTATTTCTAATAAATTTTTACTGTATTCATTATAAAATGTACACTGGGTATACTTAGTAACCATGAGAATGAATGCAGAATGTTACCAACTTCTAAAAATAAGATTTAATAGGCACTATTTTCAAGCTTATAGTAAGTCTGTAAATAATGATAAAGGGATAGATGTTTGGACAGTGTAAAACATAGAGAGCACTTATGAGGGGTAGAACTTTACCTGGAATGTGGTACATGTATAATTAGCGTGACGGAGGTAAGCATATATAAAAGAATAGAAACTTTGCCGAGTTGCACATAGCCAAGTCAAACAGATTCATATTTTTAGAAAGGTGATTGGTTTAAATCCTCAAAACTAGACAGGGAGGAGTCTGCCGACAATAATCCAATTGTCCTCGGGGTTGTCTACGTATTAACTCCATCGGTGTGCATTGTAATAATTGTCATTGGTCGAGAATGTGAACAATTTGTGAAATATTCATCACGATCTGACGAGTAAGGGAAAGGAACATCGTAGAACGCGCCAGCATGTCGCCTGTTTCGAAACACCTTGGTAACCCGCCGCACAAACCAAATCTCAGACTCTTGGAGGAATAAGTTAACCTTTTCAAACATTTATTGAAAGTCAAAGTAAACAATTATTCGTCAGTGTTACGAATGCATTGTAATGGGGTCTAATTAGACAGACCCGCATACTGCTTCTACGAATTGTAATGAGGCGTACTCAACAGAAAAGGCTTTTTTTCTGTGACAAAAGAAAGGCCCTTGGTATATCAGCTGATGTGTTCTGTACTTGGAAACCCCTTTCTGTGAGGGTCTTTTTGTCTCGTATGTGTCCCAAGTTGTCTTGGTGTCATGGCTGTACTGTAAATCTAAATGTGTATAATGTTATAATCTATAATGTTAAAGTTTGAAAAAAACAAGCAAATGTTTGAACCTTTATGTAAATGAAGTACCTCTTCCTTATGGAGTATCCGTTGAACATTCATGGACCATTCCCTTCCTTATGTTGTAATGTTAAACTTTTAAAATGTTTAAAATATATTTACAGGTGTAAAATCCTAAATCTGGTACAATTTTACCTGTAGCCAATATATCTAATAGAGGATGAATCATTTTCAAAAACGTTATAAACATGATAAAATTGATATCTAATAGCTTTTGAATATTTTTGATTGAGAAGAGTTTAGTGTACTTTGCAATTCAGGAGAAAATTATGAATATATATATGTATTTACATAATAATGTACATCATTAATTAAATTTGTACTGTACTTTCTTGTGGAGTAGATTAAGAAATGACTTGACATTATTTTGTTTTACTTAATTGTTAAAAGTGTTATGGATTCTATCACTTTTGAAAAGAAGATGAGATATCCCAAATTGAACCTGTAAAATTGATTAACAATAGGTTCAAAATATGGTAACAAACTGTCTCCGCTCTTAGAACTTTCAGATGTAGCATCAAACAGCAGGATGGGAAGAAACCAGCAAAAAATAATAACGATTTACAATTATGAGCCGGAAGTTGTGATTTTGCAATTATCCACCAGGGGACAATACTGAGGAATAATTAAATAACTGTTCTGCTCGGAGTGTCTAATGGCGTGCGGTGTGGTTAGATATAAGTTGGCCACCTTGGTCTCGTAGCTCTAATTTTCACAGTAGGTGTTTTGGTGGGCAGTTCAAATTTCTCCTGTAGCACGTCCTGTCTGTTGACGCCAATTTCATTGGGTTTTTTACGTGGTTGTAGGTTTCATCCTCATTCTTGCATGGGAAATAAATTTGCTTAAGTTGTTGACAAAATTAATAGGCCTCCCAGCACTGTGATTAGATTAACATCAGGGGTTGTACTAGCCAGACGATCAACAATTTAGGACGAAAAATAGCACTTTTAACTCTCCTACTTTGAAGCCAGCTGCTTACAATTTGCATATATTGCTTTTTCATGATTGTGGCTGTTCCTCCCCATTTTAGTATGAGATTTATAATTATTATTGTGAAAGCGTCTGATATGACAGTGAATTATTATCAGAGAGGAAATAAATCAAAACAATTTAACGGTGTTGCCTACCTGTTACGTCAACTTTGTAGTAGTGCTATGTCACTGATTCAAATTCTCATAGAAAGAGGAAAACAAATATACGATGCACCAGCTAACCGGGGAAAATCTGAGGCAGATAGATAATTTCAATTAGAGACAGGGTGCATGCTATTTGATATAGGAAGGCATATCAGAAATACATATATCATATGTACATTTTCATTACGTGTTTTAAATTAAACCCTCATGGTTCACCTTTGTGAGTTACAAACCGTTAGACACTTTACGTAATATGCTGCTTCTCAACTCGTTGCTCATTTTCGTATGTGAAATGAAATTTGTTTGGCTGTCATTTTGAAAAGATTGAAAACATGATTTTATGTTTGCTCAACCCCTTTACCGCAACAAATGCTATTAACATTTTGACTTCTGTACTCAGCGAGTCCTCGTACTAAGTAAAGAGATTCCCGGCTGTAATGTTTGCCGAAGTAAAGAACTATCTAACTTTATCCCATTATTAAACTTCTGCCATCTTGCTACTTTGTGCTTAATTACAAACTGCGAGTGGAGTTAGTTAAGCGGGTATAAAGTTTCCATACAATAGTGCTTTTATGCAGACTACTTCACACCCGCTACTTACAGAATTTGAATCAATTGTGACAAAGTTTACTCTGGGTCAGATTAATGCTTTACTTGATCTCCGATGTGCTTGTTCCGAAATGTTTACACAATGTCACTGCCTCTGTCTTGGCTATATGTAATTGGTTTTGTCATTTCCGTTAGAATTCTATTGTAGAGACGAGAACTCATTTTTCGTTTCCATTATTAGGTGCATGTTGCCTGCTTTAAAATAAAATCTGTAGGGGTCATATTGGTGTAGTATATGTACTATTGATTCGCAATCATATAGTGCTACAGATACTATAGGCCTATACTGGACTGGGTTGTCCACATGTTACAGCTAGGACCAGAAGAGCCCTATTTAGGGCCAGTGTCTGTCCGATGGGGATGTTATTTGCTGGTTCTGTGTTCAAGGATTCTAAACTTGTAAAGAAGTACATGAATACCAAATACCTCACAAACTTCCCTTATTGATTTGTCTCTTATTTCACACAAAAATGAACACAATATCAATGAAATGTGAACCCTTCATAGGTTAAACTTTATAGTGAGAGCGATTAAGGAATGTATGACTAAGCATTGTGCCTTCGAGATTGCAGAGTCCTACATTTATAAACTGTAGGTCTATGGAGTGAACACTGGTTACACTAAAGTCTATGGGATCAGTACTGTATGGGTACACTAGAGGTCTATGGAGTTAACACTATAGTAACACTAAGGTCAATGGGATTAGTACTGTATGGGTACACTAGAGGTCTATGGAATTAACACTAGTTACACTAAGGTCTATGGGATTAGTACTGTGTGGGTACACTAGAGGTCTATGGAGTTAACAATAGTTACACTAAGGTCTATGGGATTAGTATTGCATGGGTAAAACCGAAAGTCTCTAGATTTAACACAGCAAACACTAAGGTCTATGAGTGGGTTTTTTTTTATGTGTAGTATATGGGGTTAGCACGTTATGGGTACAGTAAAGGTCTATGGGATTAATGCTTTATGGATACAGTATAGGTCTATGGGATTAATGCTTTATGGGTACAGTATAGGTCTATGGGATTAACACTTTATGGGTACAATATTGGTCTATGGGTGTTTTGATATACTAGAGGTTGATGAGGTTAATTATGTATATGGCTACATGAGATGTGTATGGGGTTAACACTGTATGGGTACAATATTGGTCTATGGGTGTTTTGATATACTAGAGGTTGATGAGGTTAATTATGTATATGGCTACATGAGAGGTGTATGGGGTGAACACACCATTGACATCCTGCTTATTGTACAGTAATAATACAGACAATTTGATCATATCTTTCATCATCAAGTGTTGCCATGCTGTTCCAATAAATAAACAAATGTCCCCTTCCTCCCCGTCCCCATCTCCCAGCATCTGTACCGAACCAATACAGCTATTGATTTCCTTGACTCCTCCAGATTGAATATCTAGTGTACAAATGCTTGTTAGCTTATTGACCAATACAGAACAAATCAGTTTATAATAAACATGGAAATGTAAATAAAATTCTACAGATTGCAATATACTTCGTCAAACAGAAAATGAAAACTTCTCAATATTTCTGTAGAGTATAAAAAGTTACATTTATAAGAAAATTTAAGTTGATATTTGTGCTAAGCTGACAAAGAGTATGTGAGCCAAGCTCTCATTTATCATATTTTATACTTTGTAACATACATAGAGATTGTGGGCCATCCTAGATATTTTTTCATGACCTGGGTACTAAATATATGGTAAATTGATATTTGTTGATCTCGACATTGTGTCGGTAGTCGTGTTACCTGTAGGGATCCAGGTATGGAATGGAAAATGTTGTCCTTTATCATCATACGACAATATTTTCTAATTTATCAGAAATTCAGCATATTTCCTATTTAAAATGTAATTATTTTGCTGTTATCCTTTTTTAGCTGTTCTGTACTACATATATGTAGAATGTACTCTGAGGATTTAACCTTGAAACTTTTATGTTATTTATTTAAAACAGAAATATTTATGATACTGATTTTAACGATGATCTCTTTGTTGAGAACAAATGAATCTTTGATGCTTACCTGGTAATGTATGGTTTACCTGAGGACAGGTAGCCCTATAGGTCTATACGTGGGAACAGCCTCTTTACTTGACAGTCATAGCCGTACCTGTCAGACCTAACTTACACGTTTTATTGGGCGTGAAGAAAGTTATATTCAATAAAACTACATGCAATGATTATTACTAAAATTGACATACTGCTTTCGCTTCACCTGACATTGCTAATTAATTCTTCATGGATTACCTAACGAGATGTATAGTCATAAATAACAGCCGTGACCTATTTTAAGTTTGACAGAGGGAAGAGAGTTCGGACGGATAGTTTTGTTGGGTTAAGAGCCACCAAGGCTGTAAAGATTTTGACAAAGTATGAGAGTTTGTCAGAATGGCTAGCTGGCCGCTTCTTATACCTATACACTATACTAATGTAAGAAATACACATTTTGACAATTTACACGCCACTGTCCCATCAACCAATTTCTGAACCTGTACTTAGCGTGTTACAATTCTGACAGAAAATATTCTAAAGACTGACAGATTTCTGTTTATTTCCCATCAAAAAATTTGGGGTATGATTGGAAAAAACTAGGAGGAAAACTTGTCAGACGTGGTTGACATGCTCAGCAGGAAATCGTTACAATTGATCTGGAGTTGGTCTTCGGAGGATGATATGTCCATCGTGCAATCTGTCCGAAGTTGTAAGATCATGTATCCGATTGCTATCTTATAGAGAGACTTCAAACCATTGACAGTCTATCCTGTTCTGTTGGGTCTCGCCATTTATGTTGATAACTTCCGTCACCCAGAAGACACTCGATGGTGATACCCCGCTATATTTTGATATTTTTTGGGACAATTTTGGCAGATTGTAAGTTATCTGTGAAATTATTGATAAGGTTTATGTGGAATTAATTTTGTGAACAGGTTATGGGAGTGATTTAAGTGGAGTGGGTGATTCTCTAGGGTTAGATGTAGAGGGAGGTGTCGGTGATTCAGCCAGAACGTGTCTGGCTGGGCCGAGCTAGTGTGTTGTATCTATTCAGTACTATGTCATCTCCAATAGCAAAGCTTCCACGGTGAAGTTTCACCCAATGGATGGCAATGTTGGCATGGTCATCAGTTCAAATATCCTTTTAGTACAATGATATATATATTTCAGAATTGACCTTAAATGCTGTTGGCAAACAAACCTATGTAATGGAGCTCCGTAAAGAATAATGGCCAACAGGGTTCATACCTCCATATGTGCCTTTAAAATGAAGGTCATGCAATTCTTTCACGTAGATCTGAAAAATGGTTTCAATGCTGCATACTGAAGAAAAAGTCAGAGTACATTGCATTTTACTCATTAGATATACTCAAACAAGAATGTATCAATAAAGAAAGGTTTTTAATATTTGTATGGTCAATAATAGTTAATTTAAGATGGCCATTATCTTAAGATCATTTTAATGATGGTTTGACAGGCAGTCTTTGATATATGTGTTAAAGTCCTGTGTTCCAAATAACCCTGTTAGATAAGTATAGGCACACATTTATACAGGAAAGTCACCTCTGATGAACTCAATATAAGTAAATGGCTCTTTTGAGGAAATGGTTTTAATTCTTGGTACAGACCTATAGGCCTATTAGTGAGGCCCGGTCTGCGTACCAGCCTACGTAACACTAGTATAGACACTGGGCTATACTCATCATTAAAGATTTCCCTTATACAATTAGTTTTTAACATTACCGCCTATTATTTTATAAAAGGCGTATTGTTACAGCAGAAATTACCAGTGGTGGCATCTCGTCTGAACATATTAGCGGAAATAATTGATGAAATAAAACTATTGGACTTCAAATACAACAGATCTTAATGAATTGGTGCACTTAAGAATTTCCTTTGAAATGAATATTAAAACTTCAGAAATGAAAAGGGAACTGTACTGGAGCTATGATGTTTACAGTGTAAACTGAATTGCATCTTTGTATTTTTGGCACAATATTCATAATTTCTTAGTAATTACCGGCAATCTTTTAAAGTAATATTGTATGTTAGTTTCAAATTCTAATCAGGAAAAGGTCTTAATGTATCTGTTGTTTTAATAGGATTCTGTCTTTGAACTTGGATATTGCAAACAGAAAGGAAAAAATGTTTTAATTTATAAACGTTGACATATAAGATTATATATGAATTGAAAAAAACCTGACTGTTTTTCATGTTCAGAAATGTCAGAAACTCACCAAAGGGTAGATTCTGTCAATACTGGTTAGTTTATTGTATGTTCTGGTGTACCAGGAGATCAACGTGTATTCTGTGAAAGAGATGTTGGTTATAAGTTACAGGTGTAAATCAGGTGTAAATCTTAGTGAAATGTAACCAAGATTATCCCGTATAGTCAGGATAGACCCAGATAGGAATCTATCTCACCAACAAGACGGTAATTACCTGGTATTTCGTGTTTATTGGAAGTCCTCAATAACTGTACTGTCCAACATATCTTGATTTATTGACAAATGATTTGGAAAATAGAAATTAACTCTACCTGTTTATCGCAATAATTTATGATTATGCTGCTAAGTTGTCACTGATCCTGTAAATGTTGAAATAAATGATGAAAAAATGATGCTAGATTACGCTTAACTTGTCCATATCAGCAATAAAATGGTGGTCGCTGTGAACAACTGGAAACAATTATGATGCTCAGGTACGCTAAATAACAAGATCACAGATAAAAATCGTTCAAACATCAACATCAACTGCATGACAATGCCAAAATTTCAACAATTAATTATATTTAGCTTTGATGCTTTTAAAGTTTAAAAATGTGTAGGATATTGGTTTATTATAATCCTGAGATTGGATACATATCTAAACATACAGCTCTTAGGCACGGGAAATTGCACATTGATCAGCCTGGTCTGCACGTCTATTTCCATGTTTGTGTTTTGAATGCTAAACATGTCTGTCATAAAGTATTGCTTTTCAATAGACAAACTTTTTGGAGATGTTTGTATATTCAAAGCAAATCAAATATGTGACTTTTGTAATCGCTTGTTTGTTAAGGTGAGAAAATGCTAGTTTTTATTACAAAACCGGGCGGTAGGCTATTTGTTACTAGTGAATGGGGGACAAGATTGAAACGTAGTCACACAGAAAAGAAGAAAAAAACCCAGAAATTGATATCCACTCTACATTTTGTACATGGCATTTTGACCTCATCGAACACATATTAATTGGTAACGTTTTTGGAATATCAACTAGCGTGCACTAGACACCCATGCAGCCCTGTGGTGTTAATTTTATCACACGCTGAGGTAACCTTCTGGGGCTTGACAGGGAAAATGAAACAAACTTTGTACACGGCAAATTGTTTGGTGCGGTAACCATATGTAATGTACATCAAACCTACAAATAAAAACATGTGATGCATAATTGACGCAAAACTGTTGATGGATGGAAAGTTGAGGCAAAATATCAAATGTACACAGCGGAGAGAATATGAATAGAAAACTACATTATATTTGTGGATTTGCTGGCTACGATACTCTGACGATGGGGTTGAAGGACCCAGCCACCGGTGTAGGGGTTACAGCGATGCTTGGGGGGTCCGTTACAGGTAATTTCAGCTAGATGTCAAACATTCCACTGATGAGATCCTCAGATTCATATAAGCTCTGCGTTTCCACATTTCTTTCATTTGATTGAAAAATGAAGAATTGATATATGACTGTGGTAGTAAATTTGAGATAATTTTTACTTTATGGAAATATAATTTTATGATATATCACAATTTAATGATGCTGGAATGAATGAAAATACTTGCTGATGCTTCTTAATATTCAATTATGTATGTGATAAAAAAATCGTGGAATTTAAGAGCTAAAATTGAATGTGATTACATGCCCTATAGGATGTTAGGAAATCATTATTGCAGTCATTTTCTGCTGCTGAGGCCTGGCTATTTAAATAATTAATTTTTACATCTAAAGATAGCATAGAACTTATTTTAGTTAATGTTCGAACCTACTAAAATAAAAAAGCATTGCTTTAGTCTGTCATGTAAAGTATAGGGCAGAATTTGGGTTTAGAAGTGCAGCTTACAGAGATTCTGAATCCTAATTCCGAAGAGCGTTTTTTCTCGCCTCTCACTGATCAAGAGGATTTCAGTAAAAACTGGCACTGGACAGCTAAACAAGTGAAAAAGGTTTCTCTGTACCTTCTCATGGCTTGCTGGTTGAGGACTTGGTTGAAGGAGGGAGAAATAGCAGAACTGGACCGGGTCAATCACTGGTGATCAGGTAGCTTAATAGTTTGTAAAGAGTTGTGTCTGTTGTAGTTTTCCTTTCCTGTAACAATATTTTACTTTTTTGGGTTCTCCTAGCTACTTGAAGGTTTTAGTCTGTAAAGATTGATAGTAAACTTGTCAGATCAAAGTGTGTTTAGTTTTTATAGATGTAGTTAACATACATAACTTGCTTTTTGCTGTTTTTTATAATTGTTGAAATCTGTAACAATACAAAACATAGGTATATGGTGATTTTAGTCCGAGAATTAAAGACAGGGACATTTTCTGCGGAGAGTTAGGTATACGGAAGTTAAAGACTTCAAGCTACTTTTTATTTGTCGGCTTAATCCTTCAAATAATATCACCACATCAAAATCTTAGAAACCTTTCACCTCAAAGATCATTGAGCCCTTGTTAAATATTTTATCATAAAAAACCTTAAAGATTTAAATCTGTTTATAACATTAATCTACAGGAATGTGCGAAGTGTATGACATAAGAGGATTGGGTGGGTAATCTGGTACAAAGTCTCAGGTCGTGTCTTGTCTTGTCCGCGAAGATAAGACGTCTGGTGGCATAAAGCACCGAATAATGAGTTACTGCTAATCCTTTTCAAAGAGTCCCTACTAACACATCACCGTTCCATGCAGTCCCTGGTTTTAACATATAAATATATATATCCTCTACAGAGTTCAAGTCATGGTTTCAATTAGAAGTCTTCCTTTCTAACTTATATATTCCCTAAATTTTCTGTTTTCTGTCTGTCTGTCTATCACTTTCTGTTTGTCTGTCTGTTACTCTCTTATTGATCTGCCTGTTATTGTAGAATTTGAGGATATTTTATTTCTCTATAACTTCCCACAATAAATAGCAGTCACAGTAGCAAAAGAAAAATTACTCAAAAAAATTATAATGTGATAAAAGTATATATCTTCACACCCTTGTTCCATCTCTGTACAGGTGAAGTATAGGAAAGGTGCAGTCCTAATCCTTAATCCTACAGGTATGACAATAGGTGATCTTTCACCACCTGGACAGTAATCACAGGGGCTCGTATTTACAGAGCTAACATTTGTCAGCTGGCATGTTCGATATCGCCACCATTATCCCTCCAGTGTCCCGCACAAAGACCCTATTGAGAGAGTTGTCCGAGCGAACTATGACAGAGGATGCACCAATCACACTGGTTCATCGTGCTGTCGTATACAGCAGACAATGCATCGTAGAATGGAAGGGGCGGGTTACTCCGTCCACATCAGCCGACACCATTGTCGCCACAACCAAATTCATTTTCTCAAGGAATTTCTGGCTTTTCTTTCCTTTGGCTGTTATATACATCAGCTTGTGTATAGATAGATTGTATGTATTTCCTCATTATTGTGGAAGCTGCTTTTTGTGAGGAAGATTGACAGCTGTAACTAGGAAGGTCGTTAGGGACATTCGGCATTATATTTATCAGAATTAGGCAGGGGCACATAACCAAAAGGAGTTCATGTGAAAATTGAATTCATGTTAATCAGAAACATTAAAAATACCTAGTAGTTATAACTGAGACTGAAATTTAAGGTAGAACCAAACAGCTTGGTGACAAAGAGCAAAGAGTTTGACTGAGAGACAACTGCAGTACGATTTTGTGCCTTAAAAAAAGCTAGGTTGCAATTAACAAAAAGTATGTTTTGTCATCGGAAATGATATGCTTTAAGAGGGTGAATTGTGATAGGGGTGTGCGTGATGTTTGACTAACGGACATTTTTGCGGTACAGAAGTATTGCGGAGAGGCATTCCACATTTGACTCCCCGATTTATTAAATGTCAGAAAGTTAATTATTTTCATTTATAGAGGAAAGTAACATTAAAAGTGATTTTCTTAGGTGTTGATTGCATCTCGAGTCCTATGAATATCGAGTGACATTTTCATTAAAATGTACGTACATTTCTATTAATTCAATACCAGGTTCCTTAAAGATTTGATCACAAAGTCATAACATATGAGTAAGAAAATAGCAAAAGTTTAGATATACATGCTAATACAGGTCCACAATTTTACAGCTTTGTCAGCTGTTCTAAATATTTAGTCTATTTCTAAAATGATAATTTTATGAGTTTCTCAAAATATACGATTTTTGACATTGATTATGTTCAGTAATAATTCATGAAAATTAATGGGAATTTTCATAGTTTTTTTCAAAATAGTATTCAACATATTTGAAATATCCTTGTAAAGTTTAAGAAGCTGACAATACTTTTAACTTTTTCAGCTTCAGTGGTAGTGTCACTGTTATATAACGTCAGGTTTCAAACGTTGAAGGTTTCAGTTTCACAGGTTGATTTAGCCAAGCAAAACGTGTGTCTACATTTTTCTGGTCAACAGGGAGCCCCAGTCACTCGAGGTTAAACAGGCACATCATGCAAATTTATTCATTTGAATTAATTTTGAAGATGAAGTGAATTTTCATTTGACAATTAAATCATCCTGATGGCGATCTATAAATACACTGGGGTTGTACGGCACAAATTAGCTGTGAATTGCCATCACTCTTAACAACTTATGGCCCCCAACAGGAAATTGTCCTGAATAGGTCTGTATCGCTTAGTATTGCAAGATGGATGCCAAAATGTCAAATCAGGATGCAGCCACATGCATGTGTTGGTTAACGGGCTGTCTGTATAGGCCACTTATCATGTGGTAGGCGACAGGTTCAAGTGTTGTAACTATACCTACCTGTATGGGACCAGTGTACCTGTTACATACCTGTACACCCCATAATACTAACGTCCCAAGGTCAAAGGGCACATTTCTGTTGGAACCTATATTAGGATTGTAACAAAATATTTGTGTAATGTCATATACGAAAAATCTTAATTTATTTTAAAACGTTGATTTGGTTTATTGCTTATTTATTCAATCTGTTGTGCTTCATGTAGGAACAAATATATCTGATTAAAACCTACAGCAGCAGTTATTCTACTATCTGCCAAACGTATTGGAACCACAGACATAATAAGTCATACACAGCAACTAAAAAATACGTTGACAATTTACTCCAGAGAGTTTATCATATACAAACAAGATGTCCACAATAGTTAATGGAAATTCATTGTTTCTTCGAAAGACTATCATGCAAAAGTTTATGTAACATTTCTAGGCTGATTTTTGTAAGAAAAAAGGTCATCAAAATGTTTAGAACATGTATTGCCAGAATCTTTTAGAATTAAAGCTATAAGATTTGATTGTGTCTGGTTTAACACTGTGATTGGCTGAGAACTATCCAATCCAATTGAATGGAACAATTTTATTTAAAAGGACATATGACATTTATACCTAAAAGGACTCTGCAAAGGAGTGAAAAAACTGACCTAAAATTGACTATGTTGGCAGAATAATTTGGAGTTAAAGCCATAAGATTTGATTGTGTGCGGTACGTGGCTCCCTGTTAGGCCAGACATGCCACAGTAATGGCTGACTGACAATTTTCCCTCCTATAGAAGCAGTGAAAATCAAAGTTGATCAGGCATAATAAAAGTATATAAGACACAATTTGAAAGTTCAAAGGATTCATCTCTTGAAAAAATGATCTTCTAAGAATTTGTCTTTGAAATCCCATCTGTCAATGTATGGGGTCTAATGAGCAGGGCCTTGTAACATGCTCAAATGGAAGGGGAGCAATCTTCAATGACAATCCCTGTTGAGAATGGTAATAGAATTTACGCGGAGGTAACGACACCATTTCAATGACGACACAGTTGCGACTTGCTAGTATTAGGAAAGTTTAGCGATCATATTGCCGTCTTTACACTAACACTTGAAAAAGGCCAACAAGCAAGAAATTGGATGCGTTTTTTTTGTACTGAGTTGTTTAGCAATAGTGAATCGACCGAATACCTAAGAAAATTGTGTATTTATTGTTGTTCAGAGAACAGGATAAAAAGGGGACCCCTGTAGCATCCTCTACACAGACGTAGCAGGACTTATGAATAGTTAGGTGATTTTGAGGGCGAGGTGTGTTCTATTGATAGTTCTTACAACAGCAGTCAACTAGAAGATGAAAAGTATGTGTTTGACCCCAATCTCTATTGACCCAAAGTTAGTTTGTCTATTCATGACCACACAACCAGAAATGTCCAGGACTGACCGGATTGAGATAGTGACCGGTGGAAGAAGTCAGGTTGAGTGCGGACAACACACCTGACTTGGCAGTGAACTGAGCAGACCTGTGATTGTGTTTATGATGTGTTGAAAGCCCTGATAACCCACAATGATAGTTCTCCTCTGGGCTTGTTATTGATTTTGATATACATAATGGTCAGACAGGTCATTTAAGGTGAAATTGACAGGGATGTGTCTGGGGTAAAAATCTCAGGTAAAACCAGAGGTAAAAAGGTGTTCACCACAGACGTAGGATAAATGGGATTGTGAAAAAGTTGTTCTACATAGTCCGAGTTAATTAGGAAATGGGTTTATATTGGTGTTTGATACATGTTCGGGCTGGTATATAAATCTCATTCAACTTGACTCTGAATGACTAACGTAAGGTGTGGAGTCTGTTGTTAACTCATTCACCCCTGAAATTTCATAATGAACTAATCTGAAACTTGAATTGGAAGAGTTCAAATGTGTCTTCAGGGGTGAATGATTAACTACTTGACAATTTATGGGCTTTGTGGTTACTTGGTAGTTGAAGGTGGTACCCAGTAAATATGAACGCTGATATTGTGTAATACTTGTGTCTGTAAACCAATAACGGGAATGTGTAAAAAGTTCCTATTGTGGTTTTCGAGGCACCAAATCGTCATATAGAGTGCTACCAGACCTGAACAAATTGCAGAAGTTCAAGTCCAATACCAATCTGAATCCGCTTTCAGATATGAACAATTCATTGGATATCAAATGTTATTAAATGAAAATAATCTAGTGGATCTTTGCTTATTTGACATGAACGAGAACAACTTGGAAAAGTCACATAATTGAAATTGATCTTTCATTTAAAAGCTAGGCTTTGTAAAATGTTAAATATTCTCTTGAATGCTTTGGAATGAATACAGACAAATCACTTTGAAATGAACGAACATTCTTAGTATGGTGGTAAATTAGGTGTGTTATTATATGTTCAGACATTTCTTATTTGTTTGTAAATTTTCATTAAGTATATTTGTGGGAAAAAAGAAAACCTGTATCTGATTGCAATGCCACCTCTGGGAAAACAGTAGGATATTTATCAGTGAGAAATATAATCCTGTATAGAAAAGGTTTTTAAGTCACAATTTACATTTTATTTCTTGTAAGGTCAAGTAATAAATTGTGCCTTATTTGAATTTTACATCTACAGTCTAAACAAATTTCAATAAACTTGTTGAAATGTTTCCTTGCTTTCAGACTTTATATTTGTAGATCTATGAACTTGTAACCAAACCTTCAAACCTATTATACGTAGACGTTGCTTTTTCAAAATGAATGTGGCAACATCTTGTCATGGTATTGTATGGATTTCAGGAAACGTCTGAGTGATACGGATCCCTTTTCAACATTTGAATAAAATAAACATCCATTTGGAAGAGAAGTACAGCTGGGAGTTACATGGGTTATAGCAGTACCTGTCCTCACAGTACAGCTGGGAGTTACATGGGTTATAGTACTACCTGTCCTCACAATAAAGCTGGGAGTTACATGGGTTATAGTACTACCTGTCCTCCTGGGAGTTACATGGGTTATAGCATTACCTGTCCTCAAAGTAAAGCTGGGAGTTGCATGGGTTATAGCATTATCTGTCGTCACAGTAAAGCTGGGAGTTACATGGGTTATCGCACTACCTGTCCTCACAGTAAAGCTGGGAGTGACATGGGTTATAGCACTACCTGTCCTCACAGTAAAGCTAGGAGTTACATGAGTTATAGCACTACCTGTCCTCACAGTAAAGCTGGGCGTTACATGGGTTATAGCACTACCTGTCCTCACAGTAAAGCTAGGAGTTACATGGGTTATAGCATTACCTGTCCTCACTCTTGTCATGGTATTGTATGGATTTCAGGAAACGTCTGAGTGATACGGATCCCTTTTCAACATTTGAATAAAATAAACATCCATTTGGAAGAGAAGTACAGCTGGGAGTTACATGGGTTATAGCACTTCCTGTGCTCACAGTACAGCTGGGAGTTACATGGGTTATAGCACTACCTGTCCTCACAGTAAAGCTAGGAGTTACATGAGTTATAGCACTACCTGTCCTCACAGTAAAGCTAGGAGTTACATGAGTTATAGCACTACCTGTCCTCACAGTAAAGCTAGGAGTTACATGAGTTATAGCACTACCTGTCCTCACAGTAAAGCTAGGAGTTACATGGGTTATAGCACTACCTGTCCTCGCAGTAAAGCTGGGAGTTACATGGGTTATAGCACTACCTGTCCTCGCAGTAAAGCTGGGAGTTACATGGGTTATAGCATTACCTGTCCTCACAGTAAAGCTAGGAGTTACATGAGTTATAGCACTACCTGTCCTCACAGTAAAGCGGGGAGTGACATGGGTTATAGCATTACCTGTCCTCACTCTTGTCATGGTATTGTATGGATTTCAGGAAACGTCTGAGTGATACGGATCCCTTGTCAACATTTGAATAAAATAAACATCCATTTGGAAGAGAAGTACAGCTGGGAGTTCCATGGGTTATAGCAGTACCTGTCCTCACAGTACAGCTGGGAGTTACATGGGTTATAGTACTACCTGTCCTCCTGGGAGTTACATGGGTTATAGCATTACCTGGCCTCACAGTAAAGCTGGGAGTTGCATGGGTTATAGCATTATCTGTCGTCACAGTAAAGCTGGGAGTTACATGGGTTATAGTACTACCTGTCCTCACAATAAAGCTGGGAGTTACATGGGTTATAGTACTACCTGTCCTCCTGGGAGTTACATGGGTTATAGCATTACCTGGCCTCACAGTAAAGCTGGGAGTTACATGGGTTACTACCTGTCCTCACAGTAAAGCTGGGAGTTGCATGGGTTATAGCATTATCTGTCGTCACAGTAAAGCTGGGAGTTACATGGGTTATCGCACTACCTGTCCTCACAGTAAAGCTGGGAGTGACATGGGTTATAGCAGTACCTGTCCTCACAGTACAGCTGGGAGTTACATGGGTTATAGTACTACCTGTCCTCCTGGGAGTTACATGGGTTATAGCATTACCTGGCCTCACAGTAAAGCTGGGAGTTGCATGGGTTATAGCATTACCTGTCCTCACAGTAAAGCTAGGAGTTACATGGGTTATAGCACTACCTGTCCTCGCAGTAAAGCTGGGAGTTACATGGGTTATAGCATTACCTGTCCTCACTCTTGTCATGGTATTGTATGGATTTCAGGAAACGTCTGAGTGATACGGATCCCTTTTCAACATTTGAATAAAATAAACATCCATTTGGAAGAGAAGTACAGCTGGGAGTTACATGGGTTATAGCATTACCTGGCCTCACAGTAAAGCTGGGAGTTGCATGGGTTATAGCATTATCTGTCGTCACAGTAAAGCTGGGAGTTACATGGGTTATAGTACTACCTGTCCTCCTGGGAGTTACATGGGTTATAGCATTACCTGTGCTCACAGTAAAGCGGGGAGTTACATGGGTTATAGCATTACATGTCCTCACAGTAAAGCTGGGAGTTGCATGGGTTATAGCATTACCTGTCCTCACAGTAAAGCTGGGAGTTGCATGGGTTATAGCATTATCTGTCCTCACAGTAAAGCTGGGAGTTACATGGGTTATAGCATTACCTGTCCTCACAGTAAAGCTAGGAGTTACATGAGTTATAGCACTACCTGTCCTCACAGTAAAGCTGGGAGTGACATGGGTTATAGCAGTACCTGTCCTCACAGTACAGCTAGGAGTTACATGGGTTATAGCAGTACCTGTCCTCCCAGTACAGCTAGGAGTTACATGGGTTATAGCATTACCTGTCCTAACAGTACAGCTGGGAGTTACATGGGTTATAGCATTACCTGTCCTAACAGTACAGCTGGGAGTTACATGGGTTATAGCATTACCTGTGCTCACAGTAAAGCAGGGAGTTACATGGGTTATAGCATTACCTGTCCTCACAGTAAAGCTCGGAGTTACATGGGTTATAGTACTACCTGTCCTCACAATAAAGCTGGGAGTTACATGGGTTATAGTACTGCCTGTCCTCACAGTAAAGCTCGGAGTTACATGGGTTATAGTACTACCTGTCCTCATAGTAGAGCGGAGAGTTACATGGGTTATAGTACTACCTGTCCTCCCAGTACAGCTGGGAGTTACATGGGTTATAGTACTACCTGTCCTCACAGTAAAGCTAGGAGTAACATGGGTTATAGCATTACCTGTCCTCACAGTAAAGCTGGGAGTTACATGGGTTATAGTACTACCTGTCATCACAGTAAAGCTAGGAGTTACATGGGTTATAGCAGTACCTGTCCTCACAGTAAAGCTGGGAGTTACATGGGTTATAGTACTACCTGTCCTCACAGTACAGCTGGGAGTTACATGGTTTATAGCACTACCTGTCCTCACAGTAAAGCTAGGAGTAACATGGGTTATAGCATTACCTGTCCTCACAGTACAGCTGGGAGTTACATGGGTTATAGCATTACCTGTGCTCACAGTAAAGCTGGGAGTTACATGGGTTATAGCAGTACCTGTCCTCACAGTAAAGCTGGGCGTTACATGGGTTATAGTACTACCTGTCCTCACAGTAAAGCTAGGAGTAACATGGGTTATAGCATTACCTGTCCTCACAGTAAAGTGGGGAGTTACATGGGTTATAGCACTACCTGTCCTCACAGTAAAGCGGGGAGTTACATGTGTTATAGCATTACCTGTCCTCACAGTAAAGCTAGGAGTTACATGGGTTATAGCATTACCTGTCCTCATAGTAAAGCTGGGAGTTACATGGGTTATAGCATTATCTGTCCTCACAGTAAAGCTGGGAGTTACATGAGTTATAGCACTACCTGTCCTCACAGTAAAGCTAGGAGTTACATGGGCTATAGCATTACCTGTCCTCACAGTAAAGCTGGGAGTTACATGTGTTATAGCATTACCTGTCCTCACAGTAAAGCGGGGAGATACATGGGTTATAGCACTACCTGTCCTCACAGTAAAGCTGGGAGTGACATGGGTTATAGCATTACCTGTCCTCACAGTACAGCTGGGAGTTACATGGTTTATAGCACTACCTGTCCTCACAGTAAAGCTAGGAGTTACATGGGCTATAGCATTACCTGTCCTCACAGTAAAGCTGGGCGTTACATGGGTTATAGTACTACCTGTCCTCACAGTAAAGCTAGGAGTAACATGGGTTATAGCATTACCTGTCCTCACAGTACAGCTGGGAGTTACATGGGTTATAGCACTACCTGTGCTCACAGTAAAGCTGGGAGTTACATGGGTTATCGCATTACCTGTCCTCCCAGTAAAGCTGGGAGTTACATGGGTTATAGCAGTACCTGTCCTCACAGTAAATCTGGGAGTTACATGGGTTATAGTACTACCTGTCCTCACAGTACAGCTGGGAGTTACATGGTTTATAGCACTACCTGTCCTCACAGTAAAGCTAGGAGTTACATGGGTTATAGCACTACCTGTCCTCACAGTAAAGCTACACAAACGTCACCTGTAAGAAAATTGATTTAAATTTAGTTATACATTCTTAGTGATGCAGAAAATACAAAAACCTTTTCATGAGCATAAATTAGAAATTAATAAAAGGTTTGCCTGTATACTTTTGTATAGACATGCCGTAAATTACACCGGATCTAACTGGTGTGTTCGTCCATTTACCTCAACAAAGGGTACAAACGAAAGTCACTTAACACACAAAACACTGGATGATAAATTAGTTTTATGAAACAGCTTATTCCTTTTCTGATATATGTTCTCTAAATTAGCATAATTAGTTTGGAAGTCATTTTTTGGGGAATGAGAGTGCAGAAAAGACATAAACATCATCTTGATATTAAAAATGGTACATGTAATATGTTTTGTTTTCATGTTAATCTATCAGTTTTGATGTTTCAGTGTATACACAAAATGTATTGCTGAGAAACATCAACAAGGAAAGTGATATGATGATGTGTGGTGTGTTATGGTATATAAGTACATCTATTATATATAGGGCCCTGGGAACTAATTACCTGTGACAAATGAGGTGTAATAGTGCACGCTGGTATTACCTATACAAACCCAACGATTTATAACAATTTAATGGGTTGAAGGTCATAACCTATTCAGTACTAACCCAATTTCACTTTTTAACTTCAGTTTAAAGGTTTTGTTGGGAAAATTAGTGAAATAATTGAACTATCTATGACAGGTCTTATTGTGGGGGACAATGTTGAGGAATTTGTACTAAAGTTCAACTTTAATTGGTACATGGAGTTAAGAGTTACCTTATACCAAGGTGTAAGATATGTGGACAGATTGTCTGGCCTATAGTTGTTTTTGTTCCTAAATACATCTAAATATATACATATTTTTAATACATGCATATATTTTTATGTGAATTAAGCGTTACACTTTTAATATATCAAACTACCAACAGCCAACTTCCAGTTTTGGTCAGCTATCTCAAACGTCTCAATTATGACATCACAATCATAATGACATATATTGCAATCAGTACGTCGGAGTTGTAATCTCGTAACTTACAGCAGACTTTAATTTTGGTAGGGCTAAAAGGTATGCAGTGCAAATTAATGAAGAGCAAATCTAAATCCAAAAGACATAACAACGACTCCGAATATTTTGACATTCTAAATCAAGTTGTAAAAACATCGTCAGATAATTAAACATCATTGATGTAGAAATGCAATGTCTATTGTGGACTGACTGGCTGCATTGTTAGAAATTAAAGAAAAATCCAAATTGATTTAGGTAAGTATCGAAAAATGTCGGTGTTACTAGACTAATGCTGTACATGATAAATGTGGTCTCTGTCACAGGTAAAAAATGATACTGTAAAATATTTCAGTGAAACAGCAAAAATACCCAGTCAGCAACATCATTTTGTCAGTATAGACACGGAGACAGAGATAGAATTGTCAGGTGTATGTGTACATGGCTGATACACCTGGCGAGTCGCTGATCACATGTCCCGCGGGGAAAACTCACACAAACGATAAAATCATCCTCTTTATACAATATTACAACTTTTTTAATGGTGGTACTACTGCTAGGTGCTCTCTAAGTGTGTGCTAGTAAGTTTTGACATCCGAGGTCCAACGATGATGGGTAAAACCTTTCTGATTCAGTAAACTAAAATATTAAAATGACAGATAAAAATATAAGTGGTGGAAAATGTTATTGATGAGCTATATGTGTTTCTCTGTTGAAGCATTAAGAGATGTGACGGGTAACTTTCATGTTTCCAATATGTCTCCTGTGACTTTAATAAGGAACAAATTGGGACATACAATTTTTTCCACTTTTAGTGTAGTTATTACTGAACATAGACTGAACTCCTCATAGGTCTATCCTGGTCGTATGAATGACAAAAAAGCCTTCCTTTTTTTAAATAGGGATTTTTTATGGGTCAGTTTTATGTCAGAAAATATGAAACAAGATAGCTTGTCCTGAGGCAAGGTGGCTATGTACGATAAGGTATCAGGTTACACCGTCTGTATTCTAGGCTGGATTTTACTCAAATTAAACAGACTGCTTTTCCCCTGTGATCTCTATGATAGATGAAATTCTTAAAAACAAGTCAAGCCTTTTCAATAGCTGAACATTAAAAATATCAGAACATTATGTAAGTATAAAATATATTTTTTATTTGTTCATATACATTTTACCGGGTAGTATAATTCATTAATTCTAATCTTTGTATTTATATATATTATCCATAATTAGTGGAATCCTATCCAAAGCACTACCAGTCCTGTAAGACAGNACACACACACACACACACTCCCTAGCAGCAACATTCTCTGTTAGTGACATTTTCTACTGAAACAGTGAGTGTGGTGGACTAGCTCCCTCCTTCTCTCCCCCTCCCCCTCCCCATCTTCTCCTGGAGCAATGACACTTTCTGCTGTACAAGTGTATAGTGTGGAATCCCCCCCCCCCCCCCCCCCACTCTAACCTGTAGCAGTGACACTTTCTACTGTAACAGTGTATAGTGTGGAATTCCCCCTCTCCACACACTCTACCCTGTAGCAGTGACACTTTCTACTGTAACAGTGTATAGTGTGGAATTCCCCCTCCCCACACACTCTACCCTGTAGCAGTGACACTTTCTACTGTAACAGTGTGATCTCCCACCATAGACACTGACAGTGTGTGTTGCCTTGGCTCTCCCTGTGGTAGTCTCAAGTCTTAGATATCGCACCCTTAATGTCAACCCTAGGGCCTCCTATCTCTGTCATCTCCATTCTATAAGGATGTTAAAACAATGTAACCACCACATCAAAGAGATTGTACAATACATGGATTTGTTTTGTGTGCTGTAATTTCTGAGAAATGACTTCCCTGTCCATGCTGATTCTGCCTGAAGGAAATAAGTCGCATGATCAGTGTGTCACTCGTCCTCACCCGTAATGTTGTACATCACGATTCCACCCACATTGCATGACTGTATGATTTACTTAAAAATAGCAATGGGCCCAAATAATCATACATCCCTAATAACTTGAAACTACTAATTTAGAAAATTTAAAATCAGCAGAGGAAAATTCTGTATTCTGACTTAAGAATGCATTATTTCTATGAATTAAAAAATTAAAAGAATATGGTCAGCCCACTGGATTGATTTGATTAATTCAATTTAAAAAAAAATCCCAGCAGAATAAACATACTATATAGAGACCATTCCGGGTACTTATCATCAGTGTTTCAGGTGTGTTCTGTAAGGTATAAATAAAGTTTGAACCCTGATCCTGGGTCATACGTAATAATGTAAAGATTCTTGTCTCGGTAATATAGAAACTCAATGTGTGAATATACACTTGATGTCTCCTCCGATCCTGGTGGCACTTATATCACAGTCAAGTGCTAACTGCTGCGAGGGAAGACGTCACCTCCTGTCTAAATGCCTTTTATTGCATGACTAAAGAGAAAAAAGTTAAAATCAAAAATATGTAACAGTTTTAGCTTAATTTACCACCTCTATGAGCAAACCATTTGTCAGATTGGCTCTTAAATACTGGTTTGAGGAAATACAAAAATAGTAGTTTCATTACCAGGATGGTAAAACTGTGATGTAGACTGGGATCTGGTTGTGGATACAGGGGCATGGCATGTTTTCGTCTGTTTATTTGCCTGGAGCCAAGCGTGTCACAGAACTGGGGACCCACCATTCATTCCTGTGTTAGTGTTTAAGCTGTAACGACAGGCGACTGAAGCGCTGCTAGAGAGGGAGCAAAAATACCATTTAACTTCAGACACCTCTTTCACGTAGTATACATTTGGTTTTAGAATAGATACATTTTACTACACAAGTTGTTTTACCAAACACTTTTGCTTTCAAATCACCTGTAGCAGAAGTTGTTTTACAAATTGGAGAATTACAGAGAGCAAGAGTTGTTTTTGTTTTCATAAAACTTTCCTAGAAGAGTTACATTTGTCTGATTGTTTTTACAATGGGAGATTTATAAACAATAGATAAGCATAAACGTTGGTCTGTCTGATGATTTAATCCCAGTAAATAGCTTGATCTAGTGATCAGACACAATTAGGCTCTACCGCATATTCCTGTCTTTGCATATTTGCAATTGAAATTGGTCGATGGTCTGGGATTTGGCATTCACTGTGGCATGGAGTCAGCAATGTAGATGAACTGAAGTCTGCTAATTGATTGGATTATGTAGGCCACTGTACCTCTGTTCCATGGCAGAAATAGGATCACCATAATACAGTCGCATGTATGCTGATTTTGTAGCTCCGATCAAAATCCTATATCTCTTCTCATCCCACGTGCACTTCAGTACAACAGTTCTCATAGGTATGAGTGCATTTGTTACAGGTCGTATGAATATATAGGTATCTGTAGCAAGTCATGCTAGTTGGTATAGGGGAACAGGGTTAGGCTGGACCTTAATTTAGTTATTGGTTGTTGTAGACAAGGAAAAGTTGCTCAGAACGGGTTGTTAGATAGGCAAGGGGAATACTCTAGACTTATATTACCTTTTGTTATATATATATAGGCAAGGGGAATACTCTAGACTTACCTGTTGTTATATAGACAAGGGGAATACTCTAGACTTACCTGTTGTTATATAGGCAAGGGGATTACTCTTAGACTTACTTGTTGTTATATAGGCAAGGGGAATACTCTAGGCAGACATTAATTTTTGTCTTTATTACTCTGTTGAAATGCTCCATTTAAATTATCATCAACTGTTCAATTAGTAGCCATGTGAACAATGCAAACAAGCTTAAGTAAACTTGTGTGATACGTCATTGCCGAAATTGTTACATTTCTCTGTTGCTTGACGAAACACTTTACATTTTAGACTGATAGCAGGTTGAAAATAAAGCACAGCAAAGAGCGCGAAGGCACAAATTTCAATCTTTAGAACAAAACATTGCTTAATTTGCATAAATATTATAACTGGCGTATGGCTGAGACTTGTTTCGAAACCTTTTTATTAACTTTTCTTTCTGAACTCTTCTGACAGACTTTAACTGTTAGTAAAATGTTCTCCTTGGTTTTGATAGGCAAAACCTGAAATAGTTAGCCTTCCTAGTAAATGACGGCACTTTACCTGAACTACCTATGTAATGTTTGTGACTCAGTGGCTCTGTAGTGTTACGGGAGGCTGAGGCTGGGATGCCAGTAGGCGGCAGACGAAGATGTGCGGGTTGTTATTTGGACAATTAGGGGTTAAGTACCGCAGTGATTGCTTACATGTGGTTTGTGAACTTCAGACAGATCAAAATAACATTTAAAAGTGTCACCGTATGATTCGCCTTGCATTCAGACCAGCCGAGGGGTGAAATTCAAACCTTGTCTACGAAGACTAAAAAATTCACAGACCAAATTACCATGGTATTAAGTCATTGTTATGTTGGCGAATTACGATTTCTTGAAAAAAGATTTATATAGAACCCTGCAGAGAGAATGTTTGCACAGGGACTCTGTGAGTGGAATGAGCCCTCCTCAGACTGGCAAGCTAGAGTTACGCTATCTGAGAGGCACACAGTTAGGCAAGAATGGAAAACTAATTTCTACAAAAGAATTATCTATTTTCGGTGTTAAAATGACATTCCGTTCCCCTCTTGAAACCTGATATTTCATTGGTCAGGAGAAATTTGCATATTCCTTGTCAAATTGAATTAAGAGCTGTCTTATAAATCCTGATTGGTCTATTTGATACCCAGCTTCAGTCAAAGATGTAATTGTGCAAAATTTAAATTGAAAATCTAGAGGAATGTATCGTTCCGGTTTCTGTCAAAACTATAATACCAGATGATTTAGCATGATCTACAGGTATAAAGGTGAACAAAATAGCCTGTGTCTTTTTCTCCAACACATGATTTATATCTGTGTGGACTTAATATCATGAGTTGTAATATTTCTATATAATGTTTATGTGCTAATTTTTGAAAGCGGTGACACTCTTTCTTGGCGAATTAGCCCGTGATGGATTGGTTATCATGAATTCAAAAATATAGGGATGTGTATACCAGGTGCACAGATAAGGGACGAGATTAAATGCTAGGATATATGTAGCAATATTTCTTAACAGCACGATACATACAGTATTTAATTCTTGAGATGTATAATGATAATTCTAAAAATGACTCAGAAACAACTGATGCTAATATCACTGGTAACTGGAAAACCTTGAAAATGTATCAAATTGCCAATCTACAAATAATTAACTGGTATGCTGTTTTTTGAAATTGTTATTTCTCAGTTTTAACATATATTATATACCTATTAATGACTTGATGGATATGGTATTGATAATTTTTTACATTACGGTACATATATCATATATTTCATGGTTTCATCTGTCAATGTAAAGAACTGTAATTTTGATGCAAATATATAAGGGTTTAATCATCATTAATTAATAGTGTTCAGTTAACTAACTATTGGATTTTAATACAATTATGCTGACTAGATCTAGCATTAGGATTATTACGGCGTTACCATAGATACCAGATAAAGGCTTGCTACTTGTGTGTGTTATAGCTACATCGACATTAAATCTGTCTCTGATTTCCAGCGTTTTTCTGAAGTTATTGTTTAAGGCTTCAATGCAATAGATTTGTCAAGGACATGACATCATTGAAACAACAAATATCCTTGTCAGTTCCACCGATGGATCAGCGTCCTCCATGATCGCAGGTGTCTGTTGATTACGCGAGGTACAGAAATACTCCCTCCTCCTCACATTGTTGGCATTCAGTGATGAGTTTCTAAGTAATTATCAGCAACAGATCAAATATACTAATTAAAATTCTAGTGTATGGAAAGGCATCTCACTCCAGGTCAATTATATCTCCGTGGCCTATCGTAATGACATCAGCCGTTAACATCAAACTGTTTACCTTGCTCCATTGTTCTGGGGATTTCCTACTTCACTTTTAATAATGCAGCTTTCAAGAAGCCTAAAAGAGTTGTACTAAATGAATTAAACTTTGCCGATTCCTATCAGAAAATTTTAAAAAATCGATTTAAGTCTGCTGCAAAATTATGAACAAACAATGGTGAAATATCAACTGATTGTTATTATGAAGAAGACCTTGTTCTTCAAATAATGCAATCAAAACAGTTTGTCTGATATCTCAAACAAGTGTTAAAGATGCTTGGTCATCACAGTTTGAATTTTGTTATATAACTAGTTATAATTGTTTTACCCATACACAATAATCTCTGGGCAAAGTGTTTGTTTCATCAGTAGAAATTCTCACAATATCGATCTAGGCCGACACGGGGATTTGTTAATGGATGTTTCAGCACCAACGCGGGCATTTTTGACAGTATATATAGAAAGTCTTTGAGCCTACAGCCTACAGAGATTTTTTTGACAATAGAAAGTCTTTTGGCCCATACAGGTTTTGTCAATCAAAACTAACTTCGTACAGACTGGTACAAATCTGCAAAACTTGCTTTTCCAACATGTCCAAATATAAACAGAAATACATGTATATGACAAACAGTGCTGCAGAAACATACTGCATTTCTTACTTGGTTGGACTCTTTCTGTCCTACATGTTTTGACCAATGATGTTGTGTTTGTGTATAAATGTGTTATGTGCTAACACAGAGACCTCCAGACTGTCGCCAGTGTCTGTACTGTCCCTGGATAGCAATACAAGTCTCCCTAATACAGCTGGTTACTCAGCCACGAGCACTCGAGGGAACACAGACTGCACTTTACGCTTACATTCTGGTCACAGCACACAAACACCAATATCTCACGCTTAGGCATACATATCATCACATTATTTATTTATATTTTTTATTTTCAAACTGAATGAAAGGATATGACAAATAAACTACTGGTTTGTGTTAGGATGGTAATACCCAGGAGAAAGATATGGTGGTGTTTGTTGATCATTTGACAATTGTTCTTGTTGATTGTGAGGGTATTGCTGAAGTGGACTAGTATGGTTAATCCCAGTCATGTCTCAACAAAGAAGACTTTGAGAACACGGTAGATCACAAACCAGACCTACGGAACATCTGCAGTAGATCACAACCAAATCATGACAAAGGGCTTTGCCGGAGAACCACCAGGTAGCAACACCAGGCGTTATAAAACCTGTGGCTGAAAAGTATTTAAAAACAATATAATAAATTGGCAGGTTAAGTCGAGACAAAATGGTGGAAGGTTAAGCGTGCTGACTAAAGGGAGCTGATATGTCAGTGTTACACTGTTATTTCAGCTTAACCTACAGAACACCTAATCCCCTTATAAGTAGAGTATAGGTTGTAGCTATACCTGCTCAACACTCTGTGGTCAACTGGTCACCATATAAATCTGTAACCTACCCCAGCAATTCTAATTGGGTGTAGGTTAATATGGTAATGACACAGGTATTGTCTAGGCCCTGGTTGCTAATGGGTTTGTTAACATTATCTAGTGGTTTATTTGTGAAAAATTCAAACTGTTTCAAATAAAAAACGGCTTTCAAAGCAAAAGCAATCCTCAAAACACATCACTCTTGTTTGTCTCAACCAATCTGTATCACAGAAATGATATAATCAGATGTTCTCGATTTTATTGAATTAATATTTTTTTATTTTCCTGAACCACTGGTTAATTCTAGCCAACCTTTGAACAAGCGTGGGCCAGATTGTGATGACGGTTCCACAGCTGTTAGTAAACTTGTGTTCTACCAACAGACCTTTTAAAGCTACTGTTAGGGTGTTATGCTGTGCCAGTGTAAAAATCATATTCAGGATGTTTGCAAAAATAGTGAAATTTAATAAAAAAATAAATAAGGGAAACCAAGTTTTTTTGTAGTTTCCTATGATCACATAAAGAGAGGAAAATAAGATTTTAACTTAATAATGCTGAAGATTTTACAATTTGAATCAAATGAAATATTTGTGTTATACCTCGTGAAACTAACAGTATGTTGTAATAATTGATGCAGCTTTCTTTTGATTTTTCCCCCGCATATTCACTGTACAGTGTATTACCGAATGTACTTGAAGGTAAATAATTACGGATTATAAACTATTCAGGTATTTATAAAGAACGGTTTATTTTCAGTTTGTTTATCGGTGCATTACATATATTAGCTCATAAACTGAACTTTTACCCTATCCAGAACTTATAGTTTGTCAAATCAATACATGACCGTTGAATACTTAAACAGCAATAATATGTTTCAATTGATTCACGCTGTCTGCTACTGATATCCATTTAAGTTGACAAACAATTAATATGACAGGGTACCTATGACCCTAATCAGAAATGTTTCCCAAGCATACTGTGTTAAACTTTGTCATTAGGACGTCACTTACTGGCATGTGTACTATATCATGCTGCGGTAATTATTCATACGGCCTGTTTTCTATTACGCTTGCACCTCAATGTTAACATGCAATAGGAACATTTATAGTATACCTGACATAGGTAAAATTGTCATTATGTCCCAATTTATAGAAAAATGGTGGAAATTATTCTACTCATTAAATTTTTATGACAGAGCTACGCTTATTTATCGGGACAATTTGCTTGTCTAGACAGATTTATGCAACAAGAAATATTACAAGAGACGAAATTGGCACCTACGTGTTATTTACTTTACTGAAGAGACCCAGATTAAGGTGATATGCAACCTCACACATTATATCTGTGATGGTAGAGTTATCTCCCCTAACCTTTAATTAATATGATCAAATACTGGAGAATTATGGGGGTATTACTATTCTCATGAACACTTCTAATAGTTGTTAATGTTTGAACCAGGACCAAATTAACATATTCCATGGAAGATATTTTACAATTTGTTTTAGGAAGGTAAGGTATTCACAGTAGGTGGTTATACTCCTAACTGAGGTGTCAGTAGTAGGTCCTAGTAAATATGTGTAAAGCTAAAACCATCTCATTTGTTCTAATAAATATGTGCGATAAAGACCTCATTAAGAACATCTCATTTGGAATTTGAATGGAAAATGGTAATTTGGTTGACATAAGCTTGGTGCTGTGTGGATGGTTGAGGTCTTGCTGAGTCAGTCATACTCAGGGGTTTACAACCATTGTGATGATCAAAATAATAAAGTGTGCTTCTATCTGTAACCTCTATTCAGGGAGGGGAGGACTTGTTAGCTGTGACCTCGTGACCTTTGTGAAATCAAGACTAGAACATAACACAGGTACAGGTGTATTAAGTGTAGTGAAGGACGCTACTGAAGAGCTCCTCCAATCATTAGCATTATTCCAGTTATAAACAGATGAAATTTATACCTGACCTTGTACTCAATATCTTATGAAAATTCAACTTTATTTGGGTATATGTTTTCTCCAGGTAGAAAAGAAAATTACTACCGAGTTATTTTTATACCTTGTAATCGGTTTCTATTGTCATAATAGTGGAATTGATATAAGGAAAGGGTTGTTTGACCTGTGACCTTGGATTTGTTAGGTCAAGTTCATGACAGGTTGGTGGGTGTATGTGAGAAGAAATCATTATCCAGTGTCATGCACTGAGTAATGCCTTCTGTATACGTAATGGCTCAGCAAATATCCAGTTTAATCAAAATCCTTAAAATCATGTAATATTTTTAACTGGTCAGCTTTAGAGATTCTATTCAACATTGAAGCTGTATTATTTGTAACCTTTGTCAATGATCTGTTATACATGTCTATTGTTGCCCAATATTTGCAGACTTTTGGTTACTCACTCACATGTACACCTCGGAAGTGTCAATTGTTACCACTTACACGTACACTTCTGAAGTGTCAATGGTTACCCACTCACACGTACACCTCGGAAGTGTCAATGGTTACCCACTCACACGTACACCTCGGAAGTGTCAATGGTTACCCACTCACACGTACACCTCGGAAGTGTCAATGGTTACCCACTCACACGTACACCTCGGAAGTGTCAATGGTTACCCACTCACACGTACACCTCGGAAGTGTCAATGGTTACCCACTCACACGTACACCTCGGAAGTGTCAATGGTTACCCACTCACACGTACACCTCGGAAGTGTCAATGGTTACCCACTCACACGTACACCTCGGAAGTGTCAATGGTTACCCACTCACACGTACACCTCGGAAGTGTCAATGGTTACCCACTCACACTTACACCTCGGAAGTGTCAATGGTTACCCACTCACACGTACACCTCGGAAGTGTCAATGGTTACCCACTCACACGTACACCTCGGAAGTGTCAATGGTTACCCACTCACACGTACACCTCGGAAGTGTCAATGGTTACCCACTCACACGTACACCTCGGAAGTGTCAATGGTTACCCACTCACACGTACACCTCGGAAGTGTCAATGGTTACCCACTCACACGTACACCTCGGAAGTGTCAATGGTTACCCACTCACACGTACACCTCGGAAGTGTCAATGGTTACCCACTCACACGTACACCTCGGAAGTGTCAATGGTTACCCACTCACACGTACACCTCGGAAGTGTCAATGGTTACCCACTCACACGTACACCTCGGAAGTGTCAATGGTTACCCACTCACACGTACACCTCGGAAGTGTCAATGGTTACCCACTCACACGTACACCTCGGAAGTGTCAATGGTTACCCACTCACACGTACACCTCGGAAGTGTCAATGGTTACCCACTCACACGTACACCTCGGAAGTGTCAATGGTTACCCACTCACACGTACACCTCGGAAGTGTCAATGGTTACCCACTCACACGTACACCTCGGAAGTGTCAATGGTTACCCACTCACACGTACACCTCGGAAGTGTCAATGGTTACCCACTCACACTTACACCTCGGAAGTGTCAATGGTTACCGACTCACATGTACACCTCGGAAGTGTCAATGGTTACCCACTCACACGTACACCTCGGAAGTGTCAATGGTTACCCACTCACACGTACATCTCGGAAGTGTCAATGGTTACCCACTCCCACTTACACCTCGGAAGTATCAATGGTTACCATCTCACACGTACACCTCGGAAGTGTCAATGGTTACCCACTCACACGTACACCTCGGAAGTGTCAATGGTTACCCACTCACATGTTCACCTCGGAAGTGTCAATGGTTACCCACTTACACGTACACCTCTGAAGTGTCAATGGTTACCCACTCACACTTACACCTCGGAAGTGTCAATGGTTACCCACTCACATGTTCACCTCGGAAGTGACAATGGTTACCCACTCACACGTACACCTCTGAAGTGTCAATGGTTACCCACTCATACTTACACCTCGGAAGTGTCAATGGTTACCCACTCACACGTACATCTCGGAAGTGTCAATGGTTACCCACTCACACGTACACCTCGGAAGTGTCAATGGTTACCAACTCACACGCACACCTCGGAAGTGTCAATGGTTACCCACTCACACATACACCTCGGAAGTGTCAATGGTTACCACTTACACGTACACCTCTGAAGTGTCAATGGTTACCGACTCACATGTACACCTCGGAAGTGTCAATGGTTACCAACTCACTTGTACACCTCGGGAGTGTCAGTGGTTACCAACTCACACATACACCTCAGAAGTGTCAATGGTTACCCACTCACACGTACACCTCCGAAGTGTCAATGGTTACCAACTCACATGTACACCTCGGAAGTGTCAATGGTTACCCACTCACTTGTACACCTCGGAGGTGTCAATGGTTACCAACTCGCTTGTTCACCTCGGGAGTGTCAATGGTTACCCTGTCACACGTACCCCTCGGAAGTGTCAATGCTTACCCACTCACACGGACACCTCGGAAGTGTCAATGGTTACCCACTCACACGTACACCTCCTAAGTGTCAGTGTCCTGATCATTGCTGTTCCTAAATGTGGCTGGATCTGCTACCGCAGACGTCTGCTATCATCCCCAGTCAGCCATGTCTCGTCCTCAATTGACAAGTTTGGGGCTCGCATGGCTCTGTCTTATAAATCTTTGGTCTCGCTAATGACACAACGCGCACTGCCAGATAGATGTTGGTTGGAAGAGTTCAAATTTGTTACTGAAAAAAATTCAATTTAATTTCAAACCTTTTGGAAATTTGCAATGTTACTTAAAATGTTACATTTGTCTGATGATCAGCTGGTGGATACTGGATCTAACATTCCAATACATCTCTGTCACAAAAACACGCCACAGCTGAACCATCGGTAAATTTGATCAGCGAATTGTTTCTTGTTGAGAATACGAAAACCAGGAATATTGTTTAAAGGGCTGGACACCAAATACACGATAAAAGTGGAAGAATCGGTGGTGATGGATTTGATTGCGAGGAGTTATGTACCAGTCTGTTTTCTGTACCGATCGGCTCCTGGTGTGTAAACACTGATGTAGTGTACAGAAGGTTTACTGGAGCCTGTTACACTCAACGTACAGGACTTGATGCACTTAAGTATACCTATCTTACCACCTGATGGTATGTCAAATCACAAGACAGAGCAGAAAAACTATCAGTTTGTAGGAGCAGAAAAACTATCAGTTTGTAGGAGCAGAAAAACTATCAGTTTGTAGGTCAAAAGATGGGGTCAACAGTGGAAGTACCTGATTGTTGTAGGGTTATGTTATAAAATAAACTAGATGGATTGATAATTACTAGGGTTAAACCTTGCACTGTGTTTAATGTTTTCCAAGTTGGTTGTCAAGGGTTTCTAGGTGGAAAAGCCAGAAAGGCACTGAGGTGAATATGTAAAAAAGTGAGAGTAATGTATGTAATACTGTGTTAAACATGTATCACTCTTTTCTGTTTACTGTGTTTTGTTTGAAATTTGTCAAATTTGTGATAGTTGTAAGGTTGTTTGTTAGCAAGAGTTGTCAACCTCGGGGCCTGAAGGTTGTAGACTTGTGTGTTGTCAAAGATGTGAAGGTCACAGAGTTGTGTGTTGTCAAAGAGGTGAAGGTCACAGGGTTGTTTGTTGTCAAAGAGGTGAAGGTCATAGAGTTGTGTGTTGTCAAAGATGTGAAGGTCACATAGTTGTGTGTTGTCAAAGAGGTGAAGGTCACAGGGTTGTTTGTTGTCAAAGAGGTGAAGGTCACAGAGTTGTGTGTTGTCAAAGAGGTGAAGGTCACAGAGTTGTTTGTTGTCAAAGATGTGAAGGTCACAGAGTTAATTGTTTTCAAAGATGTGAAGGTCACAGGGTTGTTTGTTGTCAAAGATGTGAAGGTCACAGAGTTGTTTGTTGTCAATGATGTGAAGGCCACAAAAATGTTTGTTGTCAAAGATGTGAAGGTAATGGGGGTTGTTTGTTGTCAAAGATGTGAAGGTCACAAGGTTGTTTGTTGTCAAAGATGTGAAGGTCACAGGGTTGTTTGTCGTTAAAGATGTGAAGGTCACAGAGATGTTTGTTGTCAAAGATGTGAAGGTCACAGGGTTGTTTGTTGTGAAAGATGTGAAGGTCACAGGGTTGTTTGTTGTCAAAGATGTGAAGGTCATGGGGTTGATTGTTATGATAGATGTGAAGGTCGCAAGGTTGTTTGTTGTCAAAGTTGTGAAGGTCATTGGGGTTGTCTGCTGTGATAGATTTGAAGGTCATAGTAATATTTTTTGTCAAAGATCTATGTGAAGGTCATGGGGAGTGTTTGTTGTGATAGATGTGAAGGTCGTAGTGTAGGCTGGTGCTTCTTGGTACTGGTAAAAGGATAAGTTGTGTCTAGATTTTGAGTAGAACTGTGTGTGTTCCGGAAGATTTTCATTCTCCGAAGCTATTCAATCAAACCTTTATTGGAGGTTTTTAAATAACTGAAGCTCTTGAATATGGACATTATTGAGATCAGAGAATCTACTTCAAACATTGGATTGCAACACAAAATTTACAAAACAAGCACTTATTACAATTTGGTCTCTGATATCATAACATCAAGGTACTTAGGTAGATCTTTAATTTCTGTTCTTATATCAAATCTTACATAACTTTAGTCTCAATATGTATACATATGTACAGTGAGTAGTTACACCTGTCTGAAATCTCTAATTAGAGAAGACATAACTCTAAATACTGATTAGACTACCTGAGAGGTACCCAGAGTAGAAAGCCCACAGATATATGACCAGGTACGATTAATACTTTGATGTCAGGCTTTCTCACAGAGAGAAACGATTATCAAAAAGTTATTTAAATGATTGTTCGTTTGATACCACATACTGAGTGACTTGTTGGCAAGTGTATAAGTATGAGTTATATGATACAATCTCACTAAGTCCCCGGAGCTAAATCAGGAATACACAAGGTGTTAAAAAAATGGACTAATTGATTATACATGATTTCCTATTAATTCCTAATTTGCATAGAAAATTAATTAGTCCACTTAAAAAATAACAATTAGACAATTTTTATAGGTATTAATGTCTGCTTTCAAAATTCATTTGATGTGCATTTAGATTTTTTCCTATAAATCATTAGACGAAACAGGATGAATTATAAAAACACTCTGGTCAGGTTAAATGTGTTTATGTTCTGTAGTAGAACATGTTTTAAGAAAAAAATTAATTTCTAAAACAGATAACAGAACTTTGTACCAACTTTTACCTCCTTAACTCCTGTGCTTAATAATATATTCTCTAATTCCATTAATTAAAGCTTTTTAAAATTAAACTCATCAATGCTAAAATCCAATTAATGAAAAAGTAATAATCACCAAATGAACAAATTTATCATTATAGATGGGGGATTTTGGGAGGGGGGAGCCAAAACAATGACAGCAGAAGTACCTGGAAGTAGAAATATTACATTTAATTCATTTGGAAGCGTTTTCTAGACAATGGGAGATTTTTGTTTTGTGTTTACAGACTTAATCTGAATGTGTCTTTAATAATGCTACAAATAAAGAAAAAATAATCCTAGTGTTGCTTTAATCATGTGTAGGGCATAAAATCCCATTAACTTCAATGTCAAGTAATAGATATTTTATTAGGATTTGTTTTCAGATTAAAGACAATTCCTTTTGAAAACAAGATGATTGTTTTGTTTTGAGTGTATGAGATTGCTTTATGTCCTGTCTGATAGAATCACTGATGTGGAATATCATAATGTTTGGTCCGCCTTTGGCAATGGCCGTTTCCTCTCCTCACGGATACCAGACAAAACAGCATGATGGCATTGAATAGGGAGGCCCATTATCTGTGAAATCTAATACAAATTAATAGGCTCCCAGACTAACTCTTATTAACTGGACTTCTAGCTGGACAATGGGTACCTTGACCATTTAACACTCTGGGTGTCACTTCGATTTGGATGGAGCAAGGACTGGTCATTCAGTCTGGACATTTGACATGGTTGTGGCCATGTGTGAAGGGTGGTCAATGGGTCGTGGCCGTAGTTACCTGGTTGTTAGGGACGATTGATGGCAGAGCTAATTACAGGTACAAGGTGTAGACGAAAATGAAAATTGTAGTTATAGCAAATAGCAAATTGACTGTTTTCCAGCTTTTCTGATGATTATCAACATCAAATATCTCTGGAATTTTATTTCGGCTGTAAATCTTCAGAAATGGTGGTCCCATCTGTTGCGTTGTAATGAGATTTGATGTAAAATTTTAAAAGAAAGTGAACCTCCTAACCACATTAGGGATATTCTGTTACACCCTGTACTCTGACAGACAACACAAATCAGATGGTTATCAGGTTTTAGTTGTGGAGTTTGTTACAGAAGAAACAGTACTTAGTAAAGACATGGGATTGATCTCATGTATATCAAAAGCCAGTTCCTTAGAACTCTACACATACATTGAAACATTCGAACAAATTCTCATCCATGGCAGACACATTACCTTGTGATGTCGGTACATATGACAGAGTTGTCACACTGGTGCCAGTATTTAATAGCTAGTATGATTCGAAGTATAAGTAGTTCTGAGGAGATAAGTGTTGCTATTCTTCAGAGACTTCAATGTCATTTTCCCCTCGCCCTCCCTCGAGTCATCTACGACTTCCCAGATAGGTACTAAGAAAGTCGCTCTTGCATTGCCGATTGACTGTCAACTCTAGCGTTATTTGTTGTCACCAGGAAGCTTGTTATTGCTGAACATTGAGCCCAGGTACTAAAAGGTAACCTGGACTTGACGAGGTGGATGAGTTATCCTGATAAAAGCACACCTTTTATCATTAATACTGATATCTATCATATTCTGTAAAAATACCTAGATATGGTCAAACGTGTCAAGTGATTAGAGAGTATACACTGTACTTTTCGTCGCTGAGCTGGGTGTTCTGTTTCATTGTCGATACAAAATGGTTCATATTTTATGTGTTTTGTCATAAAACGGTCTAGTTGAGCTGTGGTTGGTCGTAACTTAAGACTATTTATGGTTTTTGTACGGGTGTTAAAGTTGACCAGTACTGACCCATCCACCCCTACTTATACTGATTTAAGGTCCTTTAGTTAACATGGTGTAGGGGCATTTACACAGTAGAAAACAGCCTATTGGGAACATGCGAATGCTTCAAAACATTTGAGGATCCCCGTACCACTGCAAAAACTGTTATTAAGTTTTTTAAACTGTTTTTTTCCGGCACGAGTATAGCTTTAACAAATCGTTTCTAAAAAGAATACCATACTCTACAGGACTTTTATGAAAAATTATGAAGATTAAATAAACAAAATATAAGCAACAACAATGTGCTATGGGAGTGAAAACAAATCAGAGGGGCCTAGACCGGGATTCAAACCCTAGACTACAGATTGTTATACTAGCTATTGCTCTATCCGGGGTGGTCGGGTAGTGCAGTGGATAGCGCACTTGCCTTTCACCCAGGTGGCCGGGGTCCGATTCCCCGATCGGACGTGAAAAGGTATGTGGTTACCTGCTCGACCAAGTGGTTTTTTTTGGATACTCTGGTTTCCTCCCACACTAAGACCCTCTGCCCACTTCAACACCCGAGCCAACAAGAGTGATTAATATAAGTTTAAATAACTAAATAATCGTTGTAAAATAAATAAAGTTCATATTTTTATTGCTCTGTCCAATTGAGCTACATAGTCAAGAGAAGTGTCATGGCCTAATTGTGCTACAGTTATATCCAAACAGGAGATAAGGGGAGGTAGCTGTGTATAGAAAAAAACAGTGCAGTGAGGCAGGGATCTTTAACTATTTACTCAGATAAAACACACATATATATATATGGCACAAACTCACATACATATGCCATGTATTTATAGATAAAAAGGATTAAATGATAACCTAGTTCTTTGTGTATGTAGTGTTGTTGTTACTGCAATTAAAACAATAATATTAATGTGTATCTTCAAAACAATGAAAGCATTAAATATTGTATGAGCTAGGATATATAATGGTAATATCTTACTATCATTATTCCGTCTTTGCATATTGCAGAGTTATCTTCTCTTGGGAGCAGGTATTGATTGTTACGTCATTGGTTTGTGTGAGAAAATTACGTCGTTTTCTCAAAAATTGATGACGTTACTCTCACAAACAAGTGACGTAACAATCAATACCTGTTCCCAAGTGAAGATAACTCTGCAATACGCAAAGACGGAATAACCTTGGCAAGCAATTTACTTTGTATATACTACCGTAGTCTAGATCCACATGTTCTATTTTTGCTTGTTTTAATTTCTTGTTTAGTAAATTGTTGAATTTGATTTATGTATTATTATATAACAGGTTTTTTATTACAGAGATTTGTTATTACGTTATCCAGTTGTGAGAACTCATGATAAGGCTCAGTAGGTTGTTGCACTTTGGCTCCAGTGTAAGCTAACGTCTGGGTTCTTCAGGATTGCGGTGTGTACATCATCTTCTGCTGTCTGGTAACCAAGCCAATTTGATGTTATAAGCAGGCTACTTGTTCTCATTAGCAGAAATCCTGGTGATATTGTAACTGACAAATTATGAAAATGTCTGATTGCTGGCTGTTTATTTTAGATTTGCCGTAAAGAAATAGAGGAGATTTGGTTTTGTATTTTGCGTAGTTTGACATGAGGTGGTCTGTTTCAACACACTACAGCTGTTTGGAAACCTACAAATATGAAGTTTTTTGGATGGTTCGCTGATATTGTACTCCCCAGCAGCAGAAGTAGACCTCCTGCTGATAAGATAGTGCTACTGTACTTGACAGTATAGTTTATTGGAATAAACTCTATGATTCTGTGTGGTAGTCGTATCAGAATTGTCTTCTTTCCGCCTATTACATTCATTAGTCGTTACCTTTCTCGGTAACTACCTCGGGGGATTTAGACTCCTTTGTAATTAAATGATTCTGCATTATCAAACAATTGGATCATTGTAATTTTTGATTTAGTCATTTGTATGGAATTTTGGCAAGGATTGATGTATTCTCTGCACTCACCATACACTGGCCTGTACATCTACTAATACTGTCTATATGGGATCAAGGGATGGGAGTGAACTGAAATAGTTTGAGAAAGGAGAAATAATAATATTTATAATGTTACATGTTATAGGCTCATGCTCAGTAATAAGCCCATCCCCTTAAAGAGATGTTTACAAATTATGATAACACAATATATCAAGCTTTATCCTAGATAAATTACAGTCACACAGTATAGTATATAAAGATGCATGGCTCCTTTGTACAATGTTTTCTAAAAGAACAAAAGTTTAATCAATACACTGGTATACACCACTGGAATAAAAGTCTGTTTTAGCTTGCATCCTTTATGGCTTCATTGAAAGGACCCTTTATTTTACAAGAGTACTGACTATCACTTGTATGTATACAGCTGTATAACAACAGGCGTTAGACATAATCTGATTTACTCTAATGCTACCTTTGAACCTTTGATAATGTGAAAAGGAAAGTGTAATGTTAAGTACAATGTCATGTTAATGAGCGGAGTATTGCTGGAACACAGATCCCATAGTACATTACGTTCCTGTCAGGAAATAACTTACATTGCTTTGCATACATTTAAGCCTGTAATGAAAACACAGTTCTTTGAAGTTAAATCATTATGACATTCATTAGGTATTCCCAAAGGTCAAGGGTCAAATTTGTCTTATCAAGCAGGTAAGGTAACAAGTCTTTCTTACCTGTACATTGGCTTCTAAATGTTAATTAAGTCAGGGTCAGGTAAATGTTTTATAGCTATCTCTGGACTCCAGTGCTATAAATGTACCATATCATCATCTGTTGACAACTAAACCTGAATGTTTATTGACAGAAAGGTTACAATAATTTAGCGTAGTCGTCATAATCTATGATTAGATATTTGAATAAAAGTTTTCAGTGTCAATGATAGTTACTTTATTAATAGTTGAATGTTTCCAATTATGAAAAAGTTTCCAGTGTCCATAATAAGTCATGTTCGTAAGTATTTCTAGGATCTACGATCACTTGTTAATCTAGAGGTTTCCGTTGTTTTTGATGACCTATTTACGTAAAAGTTACCAATGTCTAGGGTTATTTACATAAAGGTTACCAATGTCTAGGGTTATTTACATAAAGATTACCAACGTCTAGGTTATTTACATAAAGGTTACCAACGTCTAGGGTTATTTACATAAAGGTTACCAATGTCTAGGGTTATTTACATAAAGGTTACCAACGTCTAGGGTTATTTACATAAAGGTTACCAACGTCTAGGGTTATTTACATAAAGGTTACCAACGTCTAGGGTTATTTACATAAAGGTTACCAACGTCTAGGGTTATTTACATAAAGGTTACCAACGTCTAGGGTTATTTACATAAAGGTTACCAACGTCTAGGGTTATTTACATAAAGGTTACCAACGTCTAGGGTTATTTACATAAAGGTTACCAACGTCTAGGGTTATTTACATAAAGGTTACCAACGTCTAGGGTTATTTACATAAAGGTTACCAACGTCTAGGGTTATTTACATAAAGGTTACCAACGTCTAGGGTTATTTACATAAAGGTTACCAACGTCTAGGGTTATTTACATAAAGGTTACCAACGTCTAGGGTTATTTACATAAAAGTTACCAATGTCTAGGGTCATTTACATAAAGGTTACCAATGTCTAGGGTCATTTACATAAAGGTTACCAATGTCTAGGGTCATTTACATAAAGGTTACCAACGTCTAGGGTTATTTACATAAAAGTTACCAATGTCTAGGGTCATTTACATAAAGGTTACCAATGTCTAGGGTCATTTACATAAAGGTTACCAACGTCTAGGGTTATTTACATAAAAGTTACCAATGTCTAGGGTCATTTACATAAAGGTTACCAATGTCTAGGGTCATTTACATAAAGGTTACCAACGTCTAGGGTTATTTACATAAAAGTTACCAATGTCTAGGGTCATTTACATAAAGGTTACCAATGTCTAGGGTCATTTACATAAAGGTTACCAATGTCTAGGGTTATTTACATAAAAGTTACCAATGTCTAGGGTCATTTACATAAAGGTTACCAATGTCTAGGGTTATTTACATAAAAGTTACAAATGTCTAGGGTTATTTACATAAAAGTTACCAGTGCTTGTGACAAGTTATTTTAATGGATGTTACAAGTGTCTATTATTACTTAATTACGTAAAATTTAAGTTACAAGTAGCTTACCGAGATGTCATGTTTATTAATTAATTATTGCTCAAAGAAAAGACTATTGTCATCAGTGATGTGCAATTTAGCAATGTAAAATGTGTTTGTAATAGATTTTAGTGTTTATAATCTCTTAACCCTGTGAAAACTTCACTTTTGGTCTTTAATGAGGAAGGGAGGCAGGTGTGGGGAGACAAAAAGGTCAGAGAGACTATCCAAATGGGAATTATGTTTGAAAATATTCGGAAACAAACAAAACGAATAATGACAGAGTTTTATGGGTGTTTTTTTTATTGTGACAACACCTCTATATTGTGTTGAAGGAGGAAGTGCTGTGGACAAAATCTGACAGGTTTATAACATGTGGGTCACTAATACTGCTAGTCCTTAGAACTAAAATGGAAACAAACATGTGCTGTAATTTGAACATTAAGACACAAACTAAGTTTATCTTCCAGTTTGTGTTCATTATTTGATTAACTTTCACGGACATTCATTAACTTATGTGAACAAAAAGTTCCTATTTAGACACTAAACAGGTAGCCTGGTAGGAGTTATCTTTCCATTACTGATGTATGTTATCTCCCATAAAAACAATTTAACAATAATGGTGATTACTTTTGCTGCGTGCTGAGAGATGTAGAGTTGTCTTCCCTTTATTTATAATAAGTAGATATCTGTACATGTTTAAATAAGTAACAGGTTTTCCGCTGATATAGTTTGACCAAAATTAGCAATCTATCCACATATGCAATATGAGAGTAATTACAGCTATATGACAAAATGGCCTGTGTTACTGGATTTGGTGAGTTTTGTCCGAGATATCAGAGTTGTGTCCCTACTGTTTGCGCTTCAGTATGAGGCTTTACTCCGTGCCCAGTAGTGAAATGGCTGGACATGACGCTGACAGTATCGTTTTATATCTTGTCTGTAATTACAAACAAATTAACAGAAAATCCCTGTCAAATGAAATCTGTTTTTATCGATGTTTTCTTCCCTACAAATTGATCTCATAATTCTTGTATGAATAGCAAAGATAATTCTCAAATTATGGTCTTTTCCTGTAGCCATGACAACTTGTACTTGACCGATGGTCAATCACTGGTAGTAAACCTATTCCATGATTCATAATTAAAGAAAAATAAAAAAGAGTAATGAGGATAAGCTGTGAGCTGAGTCGGGTAGGACAAACAGGGTTCCAGTTTTAATCACCTTGTAATGAGTTGTCCGCTGTGGAGGATCTGGTGGCGTGTACTTAGTCCAGAGCAGTGCATGATGGGATAGTGTGTAATGTGAAGTGCATCGTGAGGTATTTGTGGTGCAGCTTATTTCCCATGGTCTGCGGAAACATGGTTAATTGCCCTGCATCCTCGTAGATTGTTACATGGCTTCCTATGCCGTTAATGGCTGCAGGTAGATAGATTAAAGATACACAATCCCACAGATTTATAGGCCATCCCAGATTTGGGCAAATAATTAAGTAGTTGAACTGCTGCTCAAAGAGGCTTACTGATACTCGTACAATCTATTGATAATCAGTTTTTAGGCTAAGTATTAAAAAAGTGTTTTTAGCATTTATGAATTTCACTTAAAATTAAAACATATTTGTTCATTTTTATATTCTGGTGATATTTTTTCCACATACATGTCCAGAGGGACTGGTATATATGACAATGACAGTCCTTAGGAACGGATTCCAATGACACCTGGTGATACTTAACTGAGAATTAAATGAAATCATACCATTTAAGGAAGTACAGTTCATGCGACAGACTTCCCGCACTGCGGTGCGTTTCTAAGTGTATGTAAGTGATGAAGATGGAGCACTTCCTGTATCAGCATCAGTACCTACTGTACATGTTACGCTGGCTGGGAATGGCTGACATTGTAGCTATAGTAGCACCTTACTGAACTGTCAGTCTGTGTATCACAGCCTATATTTGTAGCACCATTTTAGGGATTAACAGTCTCCACTTATCAGTATCATTATAGGCATCACCGTCATCTACAGGTAGATTAGAAATATCTGGCTGGAAAGCTGACATATCATTGAAATTAAAGTTTGTAAAACATCAGACTCATTATACATCAAACATTGAACTTATAAGACAGTATAGAGTCATACGACATGAGACTAATTTGATACCAGACTATTTAGACATCAGACTCATTAAACATTGAACTTATTAGACGGTAGAGTCATACGACATGAGACTAATTTGATACCAGACTATTTAGACATCAGACTCATTAAACATTGAACTTATTAGACGGTAGAGTCATACGACATGAGACTAATTTGATACCAGACTATTTAGACATCAGACTCATTAAACATTGAACTTATTAGACGGTAGAGTCATACGACATGAGACTAATTTGATACCAGACTATTTAGACATCAGACTCATTAAACATTGAACTTATTAGACGGTAGAGTCATACGACATGAGACTAATTTGATACCAGACTATTTAGACATCAGACTCATTAAACATTGAACTTATTAGACGGTAGAGTCATACGACATGAGACTAATTTGATACCAGACTATTTAGACATCAGACTCATTTAACACTTATTAAACATCTCACTAATTAGAAAAGTAACACAGAAGAATGCCCATTGGAACTGGTAGGATTGTCTAATGTCATAATCCGTAATATAATGAGATGTTAACTCACATATAAATCATTGGACTTTGACATAAGACTTCATCAAGGACTTTGTTAGGACAATATCAAGATGACTGTTAAGAAATATATTAATTGTATATAAAATAAGTTAAATCGTTGAGAGTTTTGAAAACTCAATTTATATAGTTTATCTGCTGAACGTCGAATCAAACTTTTCGACTGGTGTTATTTAACAGTAGAAGGTAAGGAGTGACGATGTCCACTCCGTAATAAATTGTAGAATATCCAAAAACGTTTCTGTGTGATCAAGTGACCGTGTCTTGACCTAGCATCCAAAGTATATAATTTGAATTTAGTAAAAAGGTGTAAAACAGTTTGAACCAAACACTGTCCTATAATTGTCGTGACAACCTGTCACCGTGGGGATACTAGTACAAAGTATGACCCTAGCGTGGACTGTCTTCTAGTTTTAACGTGGAGCTGTGCTTATTAGGGGCTTAAGGCGACAGAGCGCATCCCCAAACTGTTAATTTACCGACAATTAACCCCGTACACTGTTATTTGGGCGGTTGATTTCTCGATATTTTTGTGTGACAGCCATCGGTGATTAACTATGGTTGTTTATAATGGTGATCACGGTAGAGGTAAAATCTACATCCTCTATCGGGTCATCAGGTGCATGATTACCAGGAAAATCCATAAACGTTCAGATGGAGAGCATCAACAGTTGCAGGCCATTTTGGTATTATAGGGTACTTTTGATCTGGAGGTGGATTAAATCAGGAACTATTCCCTGGTCAGGTGTCATTATCATTTCCCGTCTTTTAAGATTTCAGGTGGAGTACTTTTTGCATTACTTCCATATTATGATAATAATTTCTTCTTTATCATGAAGATGACTAGTGTTTTGATAATTTCAATCTAGGTCTGTCTTTTCTGTCTGTTTTGGACACAACATTTTCAGTGTTCGTGAACATGTGAAGTGTTCTTATATTTTTAATTGCAAACACATTCTTACACTTAATAATTAAATTATATTACTTATTTAAATAAGCTCTGAGTTTAACATTATAAAAAAATTTAATGTAATTTTACAAATTTAATAAAATATTTCATACTATTTGGGGCGAAATTTATATCAATTAAACACTTTGTTAGCTTCACAATTTTATCACAAATTTTCCAAATCAAAATCAGTGTCAAACTTTTTAAAAATGTTCAAAGTTTCTCTGTCTTTTGTCTTCAGGCTGTTATTTGGAAACTTTACATATGCAAATTTTAGTCATGAATGTGAATAATTTGAAAATATTAAAGTTTAAACTGTGGAATAATATTCTCCTGAAGCTGAGCAGGCCCTGAGGGCCTCTTTCTGGTTCCTAGTGACATTTACAGGCCTGTCTACATACCTGATGAAATACCCCACCATTTATAGCCTTGACAATTTACTATGTCGACTTCCAGACTAGTACTTTATGTAAGAAATAAAAACTGTACATTTATGACCTAAAAAACAAGGCTGGTTCCTGTGTGGTTCCTTGGTTAGGTACATCACATAGTTTTATTTAGACAGACTGTCACGCCAAATGAAAATAGACTTGATTTTTCATTTAGAAACTGTTAAAAAAGCTTTAAAAAATCATAATATAAAGACTAGGTATGATGAAAAGCCTCTCTGAGTTTCTTGTTTTTAGATCTAGCCATCCTGTATCTATGTCAGCCCACAATGGGTATTAATTAATACATCTTCATTATGTACGTATATGCTCCTAGTAAAATACTGTTTTCATATTTTGATGTTTAAGACTATTGTTTGGAATTAAAAAAACATTTGTTTATCTAAATAAATTAATTTTAAACTGAAAAAAGTTCATTTTTATTGATTAGATTTAGGGTATTTTTTATTGTCTATGGGAAGTGTAATTTTATCACTTATTTTGCAGTGGAATATGAATATTTTTTTCAGTTTTCAAAATTTCTTCTCTTTCTAGGTCATTATTTTCTCACCTGCTGTTTCTATATATATTCTTTATAAATATGTGTTTCATATACATGTACCTGTAAATCTAATCATAAGCTACATATATAATCAACTTATAAACTATACAGGTGGGCTAGATCTAGGGTAGCATACCTATCTCAGGAGAAATCTCCTGTCTAGTATCTGGTAGATATCAGTGTTTGTACAGGGTCTCAACAGATTACTCTCTGTAAATTCTGTTTCGTAAATACTAAGTCTGCTATTTACTTAGAAGATATTTCAATTATATTTGTACAAAATATTAGACATCTGTGGAGTGCATTTTAGATGATGTTTTCTTTTTCTTTTTACTTTTTATAGAGTGAAATAGATAATTTGATTATACATTTGTAATATGAAATTGTAGGATGGTTTATCTATTTAAAGTATAAATGTATTGGACTGAGATCAATTCTAAGCAAAACCATGTACAGTATGAATTTATAAAAAAATCAAAAATTTCAACACTTTGTATTTTGAGGTATGATGTGTATTTTGAGGTACGATGTGGACAATAATCATACTGAGCTGGGTATATTTATTATATATTCCAAGCGGCAGCCGAAGCTAATTCGACACACGATGACTTTTTGACGATCTCCGTTAACTGTACCAGTCGCTGTGTGATCCCAACCTAGAAAGCGTTCCTAATTTCAGTGACCTTTTTTTCAAATGAAACAATTGTTGGCGTATCTGAGAATATATTGAGGGTAGTTTTTTCACAAACCAATTCATGTCAAAATGTGTCACTTCCACTGCGTAGGTATATAACTGTTGGCGTCCCCCCCCCCCCCACCCCACCCCGTGTGACGTCACCACCTAATACCAGCCCACAGATCCAACATTGTTTTGCTCTGTTAATCTGAATATTTATTTGTCATGTAAATTTCCTCTTATCAGATTTTAAACTTCCTCTTAATTTGCTGGAGTTTATTTTAGTAACATCCACATTGTATGGGTACAGTAGGCAGGAATACAGGACAAATGCATTGGCAGCCACTCAAATCACTGACTGGGTCGTCAACAGCAACGAGAAACTTTAACAAATGAGAATTCATTTGATATATTTTTGGTATTTTACAGTGCTGCGTATTACGCTATATTACATGTTAGTTTTAGATAATTACTATTCAGAAATTTGCATTTTCTTATGTATAAAAGGTTGAAATATTTACATAAGCACACATATGTTTTATTTGACTTAAAGTCCTATTGTACAAATTAAACATCTCGGGGAATGACAAACTGATTATCACATGTAACAAATATTTGCCACTTCTTTTTTGTGTGAAAAGTTTTTAATGAATAAGGGTCCCCTTGATTAGTTGATGGATTAACTGACTTGTGTGAACCAAGAATGGTTATTGGTGTTTGTAGAAATGTCCTATTCTGGGTTGAATAAAGAGTTGGATAAGTCTGCAGTATACATCCTAGGAGGTGAACTTGTACAAAAGAATACCTGTATGGCGTTCCTCACACTGCAAACAAGCCAAACACCCGAGACAATGTGGGCCGCCCCTCGACTTTGTTGGCCATTGTTGTGTGGAGGTGTTGTGGGGGCGCGCCTCACAGGGGACAGACAGGGGTGTGTGGCCACATTCCCTTGGCCCCGCCCCCTCCTTAGCGTCCAGGAGACGACACACTATTTTGTTGTGGCCCGAGCTATTTTGTGCCGAGTGAAAAAGGATTTTCTTAAAGATAATCACAGCAGAATAGTTTTGTCTCAAATTGTTTCTTCTAATAAAAGGAATTTTCTTGTGCTACATATACATATATATAACTGACTGTTGTTAGTCATAAGTTTTCAACAATATTTTTATTTCATAATTGTAAGTTTGCTGAGGCTTGGCTGATTGTAACCTGTTTATCTATCTGAAATTGTCTTTGTATTTTTGTGTATTAGAATAATGTGATCTAACGTTTATCTAATATTTTTAAACATCTACATTTTCCTATGTTCAGAACCAAGTAAATTTATTGATTCAATGCATACATAAATACAAACCGGTTAGTTGTAATGGATGTTTTAGATCCACAATTTTTGTTAGCTTTCATAATTAACTGTAGTGATATAGCCCCATTAGTAAGATTATAACTTGACACAGCAGCTGTTCCTTAAAACAAGGTTTTAAGTTCAAGTGAAATCAAATAATTTGAATCTGAAACATAAGGTACTGTTTTAAACAGGAATTAAACTGATGTTCAATCAGGGATGGAAATCTCTTTAGAGTTGGTGAAATCCACTTTTACAGTGTGGCAGATTTGTGTAGATGTTAATCCTCGAGGCCTATCAAATGTTTTACGCTTGTTATGTCTATCAGAATCAATTGGAGTGGGAAATTACCCACTTACAGTCTCCTTAGACAACAAAGTACTGAGGAAATTACCCACGCCATGTTCAGCTCTGTTACTGCTACACAAGGCTCAACATTTGAAGTCACTACCATCTGCAATCTAGCATAGATCTTACGGTTGCAAAGCCTTGCGCCACTTACAGCAATAATCCAGCGCCGATTACAAACGGAAGCTAACCGTCTAGATTTATCAACACACTTCGATGTTTACGCTTCGTTGTGACATCTACAGTCCGAGCAGTGTATTCCCATCCTGTTTTATGGTTAATTTGGCAGCGTGCTACTCTAGTGATACTCGGTGTTTACATTGCCAGGGTTCTTTAACTTGCATTATATGTTAACCCCCTTGTAATGTTTATATTTCAAGTCTTCGTAAATTTATACCTAATCATAGACAGCTAGCCACATGACTGTTTATATAATCTTGTGTAGTAAAAGTGGCTTTTTATGCATGGTATTTAAATACTTAAAATCTCCTTATCACTTTATTTCTAAATAATTAAACTCCAAAGAACTGATTAGTTGTAGAATTTACATTTATAAGGAGGCGCTGGGAGCATTCAATAACGGCCAAGGTGTGCAGACTGATTACTCGGTAAACAAAGATCTAATTTATAAATTTGTAATAAAATTGTATACATTAAGAAATAATTCCTATGTGATATTTATTTGGGTAACTTAAAGATTAAGAGTGTGATTATTAGATTTCCAGGATTATTTTTTTTAACTACTGATATAGATGTGGAGTATATAAATTCATGTACTAAGTTTGTTAATTACAAATTGCAATGTGGAGTATAAATTCCTGTATTTAATTTAATGTAGATTGAAATAAGAAGTATAACTCCTAAATTTTGTAAATTAAAGATTCAGATGCAGAGTATAAATTCTTGTATTTAGTTTGTTAATTATAGATTGCGATGGGGAGTATAAAGTCCTGGGGTTGATGAGTTATTAATAGATTTTGGAAGACGTAGTTAATTTAATGACAGTCTGTCTGGGCTGGTTTAGTTAACAAATATGGATAATGGTTTCAATTGATAACAAAATATTTTCATCCTAAATTTCCAACAAACGTTTAATTGAGCCCTAAAACCAAAGCGTCAATTGTGATTTGGGTCTGTGAGGAAGGGCCGTGTGTCCCCTTATGTTTTTTTTCCAAATGTGATAAATGAGTTTTCAGGATGTGACTCACTGTCCTGCCAATGATAACAAAGCTAAGATGGATTGCAATATGATGTGTGGATAAAAACGATATTTAAATAATTAAGTGAAAAAATCTTGCATCAGAAATAATTTTCGGAAATAAATTAATTGTTATTTATGAAATTTTCCTTTTTTCTTTCCTGTTTCCTCTAACTGTTTTTAGCACAGAACAGTTTTTGGATATCAAAATTCATCCTCTTTTTGTTCTTCAAACTTAATTTGTTGAAAGTCTGCGATGAAATTTCTGTGACTATACATGTACAGTGTGTTGTACGGAAGGTTTCCGATTGTAAACAGTGGTTCTCAGTAGTACGAAAAACACGTCTGTAGCTCACGCCATATTGGGGCGAGATTTGGCTTAACAAGTTATAACAATTTTGTCCAAAATTCTATTTGGTTCAATTTATAATAGCTGAGGTATGTCATCTTCAGGCCAAACTTGTTTCTATACACAGCCTCTGTTTTGACAACCAGCTTCTTCTTGTGTGTTAAGAGTTAACACAGTGTGCATGCAACGTATGACAAATTCTAATTAAATCAAAATTTATATGTATATTTACAAGAAATCCAATTTTTCCCTCGACAACCTAATGTACTACCGACATGCATTGTGGTGTGAGTTATTTATGAGGCTCTGAGCCTCCTACGGATCACGACTCCAACTCCGGAATATGCCACTCGTAACAATTTATCCTGTATCTCTTTAATTGAGATGGCAGTAGTTTGTTGGCAATGGGTGAAGACATTGTCCCAAGCCATTCTTCAACATTAGATTATCGCCACAGTTTCCGCTGATTTCTTCACGGATAAGCCGATCTGCCCAACAAAGGGAAATAATTGATGAAGAAATGTTATGTGTTATGGTTCCCAGTTATGCATTGTAGCTGATGTAGACCTGTAAGCGTTACAAGATTAACGTGGATTATCTGTAACTTCGACTGCCACTACTGTGGTCGGCGACACCACCGTTACCATGGTAATGCGGGTTTACATGCTTCAACCATCCTTGGCATGTTGAGAAATGCTACGATGGGAAGTTGCGATACTTTTAGTCTCAAAAGATGTAGAGGTTTGCATGAATTGCTTCACATCAACACAGCTTATCAAGTTTCCCTTCCTTAATAGCTGCATTAAGTCAAAGCTTCAAGTTTAACTTTTAATGTCTTCTGCAAAAAAATATGAATATTTTTCATGATCTGTCATGAAATGAAATTTTATTTTCAACTCTTAGAGAAGCAGACTTGATTTGATTATAATTTTCTCTTTTCTGCTATGAATTGAAATATGTTGCCCATGAAAACTTGATAATTAAGAGATCTGTACTCTTTTTTCTACAAAATTGATGTTTTTTTTACAAACAATACCTCAGTGATTCTCTTACGTTAAAAAATACATGCTATGTTTTAAAAGTACATACATATATTTCTACTTTTCCATCATATACTATAGGAAAGCTAATAGCATGTCACACAAAAGCTACATTATCTGTAAACATCTATAATGGAAAATCCCAGGAAAACATTTTTTTTATCTTAATTTCATCAAAAACTGGAGACAGATTTAAAAGCTTGCATTATCTTGTATTATCTATGCCAACGTTGGTATATGGAATGATTTTTACATCAATTTTTTGTTGGAACGGAATTTGCTCTTTCTTTCCCACAAAATTCTGAGACAAATGTTTAGTGTGTCAATCTGATTACAGTACATACAACCATGTGTTAAAATGTGGACCAAGTTATTCAGCCTGAGAAATTATTCCTTAAATTTATATGGTTTTAAATATAGGTATAGTGCTGATTCATATGATCATTGTGAATGTTTGAACGATGCATTCTCTGTACCTATATCAAGTTACAATTCTATGGATTTCTTATTAGTGTGGAATTCTTCCAGGAAGAAAAAACATGTATCAGTAATGTAACATTCATCCTTAAGTCTCAATGTCACATTAAGGTAGCACACATCATTAAGTCTCAATGTCACATTAAGGTAGTATACATCCTTAAGTCTTCATGTCACAATAAGGTAGTATACATCCTTAAGTCTCAATGTCACATTAAGGTAGTATACATCCATAAGTCTTCATGTCACAATAAGGTAGTATACATCCTTAAGTCCATATTTCAGTAGGGTAACATATTTCCTTTAGTCATTAAGTTAAACTAAGATAACATATTTTTTTGAAGAGAACCAACAGGATTCTTTATATATCCCATCCGAGACCTTACAGTGCTAGCAATGCTGTGGACATAATTATGAGTTATTTCCTCTTATTTCCATCTCATTGTCATAGCTTCAGTAATGAGATTTAATTCAGTGATATCAATTCATTATGCCATTATAAGGAACATCTGATTTTTCAAAAGAGTTATTCTCTAATAGCAGGTTCAAATACTAAAAACGATCATGATGTAACAGAAAATGTTTGATAGTCTAATTACTAGATGTAAGGGTGGAGAGTTACAACAGCTTTGATTTCCCTAATTGTTTAAGGTATCTGTGATACAGTATGGATTACTCGGTACATGATGTATCACACAGGTTCTATATGTATGGTATGTTTAACAGGTAAAACATTTCAAAATGAAATACTTGGCAGCTGTGTCATTCTATACACATTGGATTTGGTGTTGGCCCTGAATATTTGCTGTGTATCATCTAGCTAATTACAGTTTTACATGTATTGACGGTGCTCAAACACATTGTTGTGATTAGGACACAAGATTAGTGTATGTAGAAAGGTAGGTTTCTGTACTAACATACTTGTACAATAGTTTCTATGTAAAAATGCTATCTTATGTGTCTACCTGCTGATCCTCTTCATAATCCTACTACACATAACAATATCACTCATGGAATCCCGAAGTGCACGTTTAGGACTAGAGGTGGCGCCCTCTCTGTGATATAAGATGGCATTAACGTGGGTCAGAACCCTACTTCATAGACTATTGTTCTGAGACAAGTTCCTCTTCAGATCCCTTTAAACTGGCCACAAGTAGCAATATTTTCTTAACCAAGCCTGTTTTGACGAGGTTTGGTGAGGAACAGATGGACATTATTTGTGTTGTAAGTGTGTTTATAAGTGGTTCATGGGGCGATAGTGACGGGAAGTGTTGACAGGTTACCATATTGATAACGAGTATTCTCAGTTTCTCTCATATCTAAAGGTCGCAGCCAATATCAAAAGGTTGCAGGCGTACTTGACTGGTCACAGCGGTACCTCCTCCCATTCTTGTATCGACAATGAGAAGACAACTTTACCTGGCAGGATCAACTGTGATATGATTTGTAGACCAAATTCGGTAGTAATTCTCCATCTTATCTAAAGTCTTATAAGAGCAACATATCTAAGGGAACCTCCAACATGTGTTACACCAAAATAGTTCCTATTGGTGAACTGTGAGTCTGCCTCCTAAATAACAATGTATTGTTTTTTACATATTACAATGCATGAAAATTAAACTGATTAATACACCACTAAATAGTTTAAACATTCTGTCATTGTCTTCCCTGAGCCTTTATCATAAGTTTCATCAATAGTTCATATTTTCATTTCTCTTCCACATAGCTTGTTCGACACAGAGAATTCTGGACAGTGATCGTTTGTTTATGATTTACACCCCCAGCTTGAGGTCAAGTGTTGTCCACTCTGCCTTCCTGCTGACCACTTGAGTCAGCAATAAGTACCTGTAGAACCAACAGGATGATGACACTACAAACACAGTGATCCACCTGGAGTATCTGTTTATCTCGTTAAAGGTAGTCAGTGTAACGTGGCGCCCAGTGTACCGACATTCCCAACCCTAATGTGCGACTCCCTTGGAAGTTTGAACAGGATATGTGTTTTGTGGTGACATATTCAGCCGGACAATTCGCAAACTGGCCTGAAGTTATAGATTTATCTCATTCTAATCTTTCCTCAAATATACAGGATCTCTTTCTTTACAAAACAGTTGTTTAAGATTCTATTTTTCATATCTACCCGACTATTTAGAATAACGATGTCGTAAAATTAAGTTGAAACATCTTACACCGAAAGAATTGAACAAAGTTTTGCCTTTTATTGTAAATCCATGATAAAGTCTTAATGTTGATTCAATAGCCAGATTTTGAGAAAAAGGTTCCTACCCCAGATTATCAATGTCAGTTATGATCGAAGTGATCACAATAAAGGTATTGGAAGTGTGAATTCATCAGATTGAAAATCTCTTCATTTAACAATAAAAGGCTGATTAACACTTACAATCATGCTTTTAATACCATTTCTCATTGTTTCTTCAATTTCAACTTCACCCAAGTAAAAGATCAGTACAAAGCTATACATCTTTGTACATAAACTTTATATTATAACACAAAGAGTTCCTTTACAATGCTTTTCTGGTGAATGTTTTAGGGAACAGACAGGTGTTGGAAAAGTTCCTGTGTTGAAGCACACGGTATATATATGTGTATATAAGACTGACCCTTCTAATCATCATAGATGTTATCATGGCGAAAATTCATCTCTGTTTACAAATATGACTGATATGCTTGGGGTCCAAACTAAAACAAGGCTTTAGATAAAACAATCCCTGAATAAACTTGTAATCCTCTTTATTCAATAGCCTTTTAAAGTATTTCCTTAGATAAGGCTGAGGAAATTAAAGCAGTAAAGGGAGATAATGTATAAGGGAAAATGGTAAGTAAAAACATACATATAAATAAATTTTATATTGACAAATTAGGTTTTTATATATATACCAATAAATCTAAATAAATAAAACACCGAAGACTTAAACTCTCTTTAGCACTTTTGCCCATCTTTGGGCTCTTCTGACGATTTGAATTTATTTGTAATAAATTTAGATGTCGGTGAAAATGGGCATTTAGCATTTTATTACATACCGTTTGCATTCAAAATTTGAAAAAAAACTACTTTTCATTATATGTTTGTGCCTGGTGTCTTTAATGTATTACATTTAATTATGTTGTCTTTGCTATGGTTACGTTACTATTTCTATGTTTAATGAGAACAGATGTAGTATGTTACAGCGGTATAAAACCTATAGTGTCCTGTAATAACAACAATGTTCCACTATTTTAAGTTAAATTGGAAAAAAAGGAATAAAATAATTAAAAGAAATTTAAAAAATGGTGTTTTTTTTAAATAATTTAAAGAAATTATAAATAACAATTCCATCAGGATTCAGTAAATGCTCTTCCTGCCTGTTGTGTATGGTGTTTTGTGTAACACTTCTGAAAAAAATGTCCTTAATAAATACCTGAAAAATATTAATTCTTTAAACAAGGGGAGATAATTTTGTAAAACAAATGTGATTGAACAAAGTGAAGATTCTTGCTCTACCTATTGTGATGATTCCATGACAAGGACCACAGATGTCATTTCACAGGTAATTGCTAATGAATCCCTTGGGAATCTTTGTTTGATTGTTTTTCTTCAAGCTTCAGTGTTGGTTTTAAAGCACGAGAAAGCTTTACGATGAAAGACCTGGAGGTAACGAGATGTAGTGTGAAGCTTTGTGGAATAAAATTCATGTCAATTGCTAAATGGATCATTAGCGTTCTTATTTAATACGGAACTCGCTGACATCAATTGCTTGTTGGCTTGAATTTAAAGGGAGATAATTTGGTTCCTCTGTCACATATAAGGAAATAAGCCACTCTATCTGGCAAATGATCAAAGTCATGTTTAGAATGTTTCACGGTATGACACGGTGAGAGTACTGCAGGCCAAAAACTAGTCATGTTGACAATGCAGGGTAAAGAATAAGAAAAAAGCAGCCATTAAATCATCAGACACACTGTGCATGTCAGAAGATATTAAAGGGAGGTAATTTTATCTATTTGGGGATTGAGGGATGTAAAAAACTCATTTGATGGGTGATCAAAGTAAAATTTCAATTGTTTTAATGATGAAAATATAGAAGGATGGCAAACGAGATAGATATGCAATGTGCTGGGGGAAATTAACATTTTGCTTGCTTATCGGATAGAATTTTTAAAGCTTGCAACCCAAGAGTACCTTACATCATTGAGCCAATGTTTAACGTTAATTTGACGTTTCCCATTAGAAGAGACAAGTATCAGCCAATGCTAATGTAGGATTTGTCAGGTGTGAAGCGCGCAGACAAAGCTCACATCTCTTGATAGATAGTTTTACATCTATCAAATGTAGATTGCATCAGAGTCCTCGGTGAAATTAATTTACGAGACTGATAGTAGAATAGATTGTGTGTTGGTATGCTAGTAACCCCAATGATTCTGCGACCCAGCGCGATACTTCGGAGACTTTGTCTAATTGTAGCATATTGCCCATTAGTGTGGTTTTCTTTCCGTTATCAATGCCCTGATCGGTCGATTGATTCTCGCCTATACAGGACATTACCAACATTGGAAATCTCTATCGGCTACACCGAACCATATAAATGTCGAACATCCATTCCTGAAATGGAGAATTATAAATGGAAAATATCATCTTTATAGAGATAGTTCTATCCTCTGTGATTCCACATGAGTCGACACTTTTTCGAGCCATTAGCAATTGTAAACATTTCAATCAATTTTGAATGAGATCTAGAAAATCATGACTATCTCGACACTTTGATGTCTTTTCTCTTAATACAAGAAATCAATCAATTTAAGAACTACATGGACCTCAGTTAAATCAGTACACCATAGGATAACACTACACTATAGGAAATTAGTATATAAACGGTTACATAAGGAATCTATGGAGCAGGCAAGTGAGCCAATGATATAGAGCTGGAGCCCTGTATATTTATCTATAGTAACTACACTGTCCGGTGGATTATCGTTTTTATCCTTGTATAATGTCATATCAGAAAACAGAAGCTATTGTTTTTCTGTCAATTCATTCCAAATAAAATGTTGTTCTTTGCTAGGACATTTGTTTATTGGAATGGTTGCTGAGAGGTATTGTATAGAGTTACCATTGTATAATACGGATGGCACATTGTCGACCCAGCACGTCGCAGGCAGACAGTTACAATGAGTTATTGTAGAGGAGTTTTAACATTTGATGAGGATGTGGAGGTGAGAAGACAGCGCTACAATGCTGTGCAGCGAGAGCAATGACACACGTCAAACTGATGGTCACATTGACACAATGACGCTACTTCTGTAACCAATGGAGTTAATGTACAAGGTCTGTTTTAGTGTCTGTCACAATTAAATCTAAGCCTGGCCTTCACATTTCTGTTTTATAACCATGTCCAATGTACACATTGATTCTTAACACTATAGTATTGAGTATTTTAACCTGACATGTCATTGATTGAACTTCTATTAATATCTAAGGGTATTTTCTCTGTATATCATCATTCTGATTCATTCCAGATGTTAGTGATAATCATCAGCATAAGTTGTAATTTCATGGATGTAAATTTAGCATTAATGTCAATCAAATTAACTGACAGATAATCTGAGGTCTGTGTGTGGAGTAACTGACAGATAATCCAGAGTCTGTGTGGGGAGTAACTGACAGATAATCCAGAGTCTGTGTGCAGTAACTGACAGATAATCTACAATCTGTGTGTGCAGTAAGTGACAGATAATCCAGAGTCTGTGTGCAGTAACCGACAGATAATCTACAATCTGTGTGCAGTAACTGACAGATAATCTACAATCTGTGTGCAGTAACCGACAGATAATCTACAATCTGTGTGCAGTAACTGACAGATAATCTACAATCTGTGTGCAGTAACTGACAGATAATCTACAATCTGTGTGCAGTAACTGACAGATAATCTACAATCTGTGTGCAGTAACTGACAGATAATCTACAATCTGTGTGCAGTAACTGACAGATAATCTACAATCTGTGTGCAGTAACTGACAGATAATCTACAATCTGTGTGCAGTAACTGACAGATAATCTACAATCTGTGTGCAGTAACTGACAGATAATCTACAATCTGTGTGCAGTAACTGACAGATAATCTACAATCTATGTGCAGTAACTGACAGATAATCCGCAATCTGTGTGCAGTAACTGACAGATAATTCACTACATCTGTGTGTGCAGTAAGTGACAGATAATCTACAATCATTGTGTGCAGTAACTGACAGATAATCTACAGTCTGTGTGAGTAACTGACAGATAATCCACAATCTGTGTGTGCAGTAACTGACAGATAATCCACAATCTGTGTGCAGTAACTGACAGATAATCTACAATCTGTGTGCAGTAATTGTTAGTGATAATCATCAGCATAAGTTGTAATTTCATGGATGTAAATTTAGCATTAATGTCAATCAAATTAACTGACAGATAATCTGAGGTCTGTGTGTGGAGTAACTGACAGATAATCCAGAGTCTGTGTGGGGAGTAACTGACAGATAATCTACAATCTGTGTGCAGTAACTGACAGATAATCTACAGTCTGTGTGCAGTAACTGACAGATAATCTACAGTCTGTGTGCAGTAACTGACAGATATTTCACTGTCTTTTTGTAGTCACAAATGTAAACTGCGATCTGTGTGAGGGTTTTATTTGATTATGTATTACTTAATATGTCAGAAATATAAAACTGGGGGGGGGGGGGGGGGGCTTAAAGATCCTTTTTAAAACTTGTCAACATAGACATTTGTTTCTGAATTTCAAACTAGAACTAGAATCTTCCTTGCCATCACTGTCAGGAGCTACTGCATCAGACAATATTTATATTTCCTTTGCCATGTATATATTTTTAATTAAGTAGGGATTTTCTTTTTGAAATGTTTTTACAGAAAGCAATAATTGCCAGAGTGCCAAAGCATCATCAAATTGAAATGAGAGACGGAAAAAATTAGTATTCAGAAGTGTGTTAAATGTACTTTAGAACATGTGTTTGATATGGCGTTTTTACTCTATGGGTAGGTAATGAAAAATACTGCTGTACTCCTAAATTTGAAACTGTTTTTTTTATAGCTGTACAATTAAAGTGATGTTAGCTTGAACATGAGGCAGAAAGACGGAGATCGGTCTCACCGATCTGTATTGGTTTCATCAAAGCGAGAGTTTATACATGTTGTCTTTATGGTAGATTTGTATGGATTGGTAAAAAGCGTGATGGGGGTATATATAATGTAGTTGATTTCAGATGGTGGTTAACGCGACACTCATCTCACCTTAATAGTGGTCTGCAGACTATAGAGATCGTGTACGTACGAATGCAGTGATTAAATACAGGATAAACCTCTGACTTGATACCATATCATAAATCAGAGATATGAATCACATCTATTCAATTTATTATCAACTTTTGTACATACACCAAACCTTTACACTTGTGTTTTTCAATGAAAGGGCAGGAGAGAACTTTGTTTGGAAAATAATAAAATTTGCATTTCTTTGAAATGATCTTATATTACTGAAACTCTAAGTGTTTTGATAGAGACAAGATTAGATTTAGGCATGCTTAAATTATTTAGTAAATTCTTGTATTTTATCACTTTCTGTTGAATATTCATGAGTATGACTTTGACCCTTTAGAAAAAGAAATAGGAGAGGTATGAAAGTCTAAAGTAGGGCCATGAAAAGAGTTGCACGCCCTTAGATTATACTCTCCTATGTAATGCATGGAGGAGGTAGGAGAAAAAATTAAGTATTTTGAGAATGTGTCTTGACTGCATTGCAGAAGAACTATGATGAGATGAATTATGCCTGGGATATGGTTTCATCTAGACAATATTCTGTTCTAAGTAACTCGAGATCATGGACAACGGAAAGATTTATCATAGACCGGGTCAGAAAAGTTCAATAAAATACCAACCTGATACTGGTATCATAAATCTGAAAGTGAATCTTACAAAACGTTTGCTTACAACACCCCAAATGTACACAGCACTATTTGTATAGTACTCTAGTCAGTGACGTTAGAAACGACTAATTCAAATACTCTAACAGAAAGTCAGGGACCAGAGTCGAACCTTTAAGAGACAGACGTGAGGTTGTCGTAATATTTATCTTTCACATTATTGAGTGTAAATTATGCAGCGATAAAGCCAGAAAAATGTCTATGTAAACCTTCCGTTTGTCATAAAACTTTTGATTCTAGGCGAATGAATTAGCTGAACATGGCAACAAAGTGCCCACAGTGAAGTGTTCTGTTGAACGACGCACCGTCCACCCGTGTATCCAGACATCAGTTGATTGGTCTTTTAAGTACCTGTCACGTTACATGTTCTCTACCAGGAAAAATTCTATAAATTCTTTAAAAATAACATGAACAGTCACTTTCCGGGGCACAACATTTTTGTTAAATATTGAATATCTTCCAGTTTTGTCCTGAATTGATCCAAACTGAACCTAATGATTGTTTTGTTCCAAGGGAGTAATAACTGATTCTGCTGAATTATATAACTCTGTCGCCTGTAAATCACAGCCCTGCTGCCATTACCTCAATCAACACCACCAAAACATCATATATTTTTTTAAAGGTTGAAAACGGGGCAAGGAGAAGGGATTTTTTGTATAGTAAATACCCCAGAACAAAAGATGGTATAGACGTTTAGCTCAGTATAGGCTGAAAGGGTCATCGACGATGAACAACTCGGACAAGTTATATCAATACTCAACAAACTTGGCCGTATCAAATCCCAATGTGCACATCAGATAAAGTGGAAATCTTTTCAGAATCTATAATAGTGTGTGTCAAATTAGGCGGTCAGGTTTCGCCTTTTTAGCACTAATGTGTTGGCTGTTGTCGTGTAAGACAAGGCAAACGCTGGCAAATCGTGTACCCAAACCAACTTGATCACATTTCATCCGTTCTAAATCATCCTGAGCTGATTGTTTACCTCTGTTTTGGTTGGCCATGGATCAGTTTACCAGTTTTGACAAAATTTTGTGAGAGGTTTGATTGAAATTGGTGAACTATACGAGTGGTTAATGTTGGGTATCTGCAGTAGTAGTATATGCATTCTGTTTCCACGACGACAGATCTACTCCCCCAATTCTGTCAGACAGGGAACATTGTCACAAAACACTGTTACAGTGCCTTTAGCATGCTGTCTGTGATGTACAACCTCGTGTACATAACAATACTATTGTATGGGTCAAAGAAGTAATATAGACGGTAAAATCCCATATTGTATATAGCATGCTGTCTGTGACAGTAGTACAGCGTACATTACAGTCTATATAGCATGTCACTTATAACAGTATTGCAGCATATATATAATGCTGTCTGTTTAAATAGTAATACAGCATGGTCCGCCTTTAACACTAAAGTGTTTAGATCAGTGTGCCATTTCTGACACTAAGAGGTAAATTACTCAATCCAGATGAGATTTAAATACAGTGTGGCTACTACAGACAGGTTGTCACTGTATAGAGGTAGTGACTATAGATAGATATCATTGTAGATGTGGTATCTGTAGACAGGTAGTTACTGTAGACAGATGATTAGTGTAGACAGGTGTCACTATATACAGGTAGTTACTGTAGACAGACGATATTGTAGACAGGTGTCAATATATACAGGTGGTCACTGTATACAGATGGTTAGTCAAGTGAGATGACTTTTACAGACAAAGAGTATATCAACACATATAGTCACTATAGAAAGGTTATTTCTCCTAAAATGACTCTTAGAAATATATGGATGACATCAGTTAGCCTATAGATACAACAAAAATAGAATGATTTCCCCTGCCAGTATGTAGACAGGTTGTGTGCAGAGCTAAGACAAGTGGTATTGAGTAGAAGAAATGTGTGTGGCGATCATGGTTACAAGATTGCGGCAGTAGTGTGTGGCGAGGGGGAATCGTGACGGAACACGGATACAATTGGGCTAATTTGTCAGGGGAGGCAACCTAACCGATTTGCCGGGAAGTATGTTGCGAATAGTTTGTACTACATAATGTCAGCAAGGCCTTTCATGTATACATATAAACTAACCTGGTCAAAATCACTACTTGTATTTTCTATGACAAATTAGATTCTTGTGTCGAGGATTCAATCAAGTAGATTTGTGTTGAAGTGACGAGTCTTGTAGAGGAAGCTATATTGGTTTTTATAGAACAGTTCCCAGCCTAATCATCATTGTCTGTCGAATACAAAAGGTCAATATACCATAGCAACATTTGACCTTTACTTGGTCAAGGTCAGCTAACTCACTTATTGATGTACGTGATAATCTTCTGTGATGTTTATCGGTAAACTGTCACTAGCTAGACAGCCATATTGATGGTGATATTATTTCATGATTTCATTATTCATTTCTTCAACAATTTTATTGAAATGTCTGAGAAAGTGTTTGTAATATTCTTTATATGTTGTCAATACATCATATCATATTGACCTTGTATAGAAAGGGGAGATAACTTCATTGAAAAATTTACCGTACAATGTAGTAGATTTCGGAACAGTGAATAAAAAATAAGAGTACTGTGTTAGGCTGTGGATGAAACCTGTCATTTAGAAGCACTTATATTGTCTGGTTCCCAAGCTAAAGTACAAAACATGCTTCTATTTTCATTCAATTTTGTTTGCCGTATGATGAAATTTCTAACTCAATACATGTTTCCATATATAAGCTTTCTAATGCTGCGTCAATACCTGTTACATGTTTGAGGACATTGTTGAGTTTGTCGCCTCAACTCTGTAAGACAACACTCAGAACATTTATATAATGTCTGGTTAGCTCATCTCTCTTAACTGTACATCTTCTGAAACAGGACGCAAACTATTTTCCTTGTTCAGATTTTGAATCTTTGAAAAAAAATTTATAATGAAACCTACATGTTGTTTTTAATTAATTAAATAGCTCGTGGAAAATTTGCTCCGCTATGGACACAGAGGTAAGTAAAGTTATCCTGACTTGAGATCGTGTTTAACCTTGTGCGAACAGCCGAGTGTTCAACTGACATCATTTGATCGCCTTCGCAGAAGCTTCTCCAAAACTTGATATAAATGTCATTAGTAGGAAAACAATCGGAGAAATAATTTGCCGTTAATGGATGTTTAATTCCATTTGAAGAGAAATCTGGTGAACTGGGTATACAGATATCTGTATAGAACGCTCGAGTGTTGACACCGTCAGAATATGTGATATGTCATAACTTGGGACCCCATACGGTGGAGTTTCTCTAACATGGCATAATGTACTACTGGTCTAGATTACTGGTGATAGATTTACATAAGTGTCTAAGACACTTGTTTCTATCTCCTATTTTGTGTTTTGTTACAAAATGTTATATATATATTAATTGCATATATATGTATATAATTGAAATACTTGAATAAAAGAAAGTTTAAACTAAAGTTGGATTAAATTTGAATTCCATTACGGAATTAACAGACAGCAGAACTATAGAAACTCAACCATTGATCATCTTGTTGAATAATCATATATAAAGTAATAAGCCCAAAAAACAGATTTAAAAAATGGAGAGAAAAGATATTTCCTTAATTAAAATACAGAAGTATAATCAAGGAGTTTTCAAAGAAGACTTTAGTATCTATACACATATGCTGTAATGTTATAAAATACAAGGTTTCTGATAACATCTAAAACATTTACATAGTTATGGCCACAGGCGCCTTTTAACTGTTATGAATATATAGAAATCAGCTTGGAGACATATTTTCAAAAAGATCTTTTTCCACACTTTAACGAACCTCAAAAATTAATTAATTGTTGTTTTTTGTTTAATTGATCAGTGTGAACAACAGGACAACACTGCTTTTTGTAAGTTCTTATTATTAGTAAGTGATACCTTTGGACATTGAGTGTATCTTTTATAGGACATTGACAATATGTAAACTAGAACAACTTGGACGTCCACGTTCTCCCGTATGACCTGTCAGGATCCTACAGACGTTCTCCAGTATGACCTGTCAGGATCCTACAGACGTTCCCCAGTATGGCCTGTCAGGATCCTACAGACGCTCTCCAGGATGACCTGTCAGGATCCTACAGACGTTCTCCATTATGGCCTGTCAGGATCCTACAGACGTTCTACCGTATGGCCTGTTAGGGTACTACAGACGTTCTCCAGTATGACCTGTCAGGATCGTACAGACGTTCTCCAGTATGACCTGTCAGGATCGTACAGACGTTCTCCAGTATGACCTGTCAGGATCCTACATACGTTCTCCAGTATGACCTGTCAGGATCCGACAGACTTACGCTGTCTGTCGTAATGTGAAATAATGACATTTATAAATATTTCAATTTGGCCATATAGACCATGCTTGGCTGAACAGCTCTGAACTAGAACAACTTGGACGTCCACGTTCTCCCGTACGACCTGTCAGGAGCCTACAGACGTTCTCCAGTATGACCTGTCAGGATCGTACAGACGTTCTCCAGTATGACCTGTCAGGATGCTACAGACGTTCTCCAGTATGACCTGTCAGGATCGTACAGACGTTCTCCAGTATGACCTGTCAGGATCCTACAGAGTTACGCTGTCTGTCGTAATGTGAAATAATGACATTTATAAATATATCAATTTGGACATATAGACCATGCTTGGCTGAACAGCTCTGTAGTGTATCTTTTATAGGACATTGACAATATGTAAACTAGAACAACTTGGACGTCCACGTTCTCCCGTATGACCTTCAGGATCCTACAGACGTTCTCCAGTATGGTCTGTCAGGATCCTACAGACGTACTCCAGTATCGCCTGTCAGGATCCTACAGACGTTCTCCATTATGGCCTGTCAGGATCCTACAGACGTTCTACCGTATGGCCTGTTAGGGTACTACAGACGTTCTCCAGTATGACCTGTCAGGATGCTACAGACGTTCTCCAGTATGACCTGTCAGGATCGTACAGACGTTCTCCAGTATGACCTGTCAGGATCCGACAGACTTACGCTGTCTGTCGTAATGTGAAATAATGACATTTATAAATATATCAATTTGGACATATAGACCATGCTTGGCTGAACAGCTCTGAACTAGAACAACTTGGACGTCCACGTTCTCCCGTATGACCTTCAGGATCCTACAGACGTTCTCCAGTATGACCTGTCCGGATCCTACAGACGTTCTCCAGTATGACCTGTCAGGATCCTACAGAGTTACGCTGTCTGTCGTAATGTGAAATAATGACATTTATAAATATATCAATTTGGACATATAGACCATGCTTGGCTGAACAGCTCTGTATTGTAAACAGGGGTTATATGATCTTTGTCATCGATCCCCGACTCATCATCGCCCGAGTATTAGGTTAGGGCCAGGGCCAGTACAAGGTGACGTCGAGTGTATCACTTCTAGTATTTACACTCGAAAACATGTGTCTTAATGTATTTTAACCCTTTTATGGGTATAATTTAAGTATTTCTACAGTGCATTTCTTTCTAATTCAGTTTGATTTTATAATGCTAGGAACACTTTTAATTTCTTGTGAACAAAAATGAAAATTATTGTCATACTGTATAATTGAGATCTCTGCTTTTTCTGAAATCCGTAAAAGTTTACCCATATTTTGTGATTCCTTTAATTGAAACATATTTTATTGCTGAAAAAATAAACTTTAGCATTTATTGTCTGAAATAAATGCAGCAAACATATGGGCAGTTTTGATTAAGGATGTATGTTAGTGTCTTACTGACTTTTATCTCCGTTTCTAAAGAGTTTGTTTCTGTTATGAATGTAAATAGCTAATTAATGACACATTGCAAAGGTACACATCGGAATCTAAATTGTGAAATAGGGTCGGTAAACACGGGAGATAATTTGAATGATAAACAATGGACATAATTTGCATGCCAAACCTCAGAAATAATGTGTAATGTTGTATAATACTTTAACTACACTTGAAAACATATTGTGATTTATTTAAATTATGGTATGAGAACATGAAGAACGAATATTAAGATAAATACAACTTATACGACTATATTGCAGTATAAAAGAAAAATTCAAAAAATCGGTTCACTGTCAAAAAGATATTCTAGTTGAAGAGAGGAACTCAATGTCTGGCCTTATACAGTTTTAGTCTGTAAGCACAACAGGACTCCACCTAAATAGAGAGTATTTTGTGCTTTTGACAGTTCCTATATATCAAGGGAAGATAAGAAAGGGGATCACGGAGGATTGATACGAGTGATATAGCGCCCTCTGGTGGACTCGCTGGTACGCTGGCTTCAACTTCTGATACCATCTTGTTAAATGTGTCTGTAGTCATTGGTTTCCAATAGACTCATCATTATCTGTATCATCTAAACCCTATCTAAACCCTATCCTATCTGAAACTTATCTAACATCCAGGCCAACATGAACAAGAGTGTTTTATATAAATTGAGAAATAACTTCTTTCATAATTGTAATTAAATCAATAAAGTTTAAATTAACTTATCTGAAAACTCCTCTCTCTGAAACACCTCTTTAATGAAACCTCTCTGATCCGTATCTCCCCTACCAATGAAATAACCCTATTCTATCCAAAATACAAGTGTAATTTGTTTAGATTGTTATGTTGTTTTAAAGAAATATTTATATTTTGTTAAAAGGCCTTTTAACACCATAAACTTCGTGTTATCTGAAAACATTTTAATTACCTGATTTTTGTTAATGTTTATTAGTGAGGCCTCTTTTATCTGAAACCTTTGTTGTGCAAAATCTTATAAACCAAACTCTTATTTACCAATTATATAATTCATGTCTTGTCTAGACAGTATGTAATGACATGTTTCAAGATGTTTCTAGGTAATTCAATATTTTTATTGAAAACAATTTATTATGTTCCACTTTGAATGTAGGAATTCAAATCCAGATTGTTTTAACTTTTAGAATGCACAGAATTACTAGTAACCTAATTTGTGATCTGTAATCGCCTGACAGCCGTATCAAAATACTACTATTGTAGTGTGTCATTTAATCTTGTAAGTTTCATATTCCTGAATTTCAATGAACCTGCAATAGATTTAACATTTAGCTTGATGGAGAGCCAATCACTGTGGGAGATTGCTGTTTGTCTTGTTGATCCAAGTCATTACAGAGCTTAAAATTGCAAACTTGTAAATGATTCAGATGTAAACCCAAGAACACGATAGGATATGGGAAAATGTGCAGCTCTTGACTTAACTAAGTTGAAAACGAACTTTTGATTTGCCCTGGTAAGAGTATGTGATCTGACGACTATATCTGATCTTTTTCAGTCATACCATTCTAACATTTATTTCCTTGTACGTTACGAGGACAGCATGTAATAAGATTATGATGGCTCCAAGGCAAGACAATGCTACATAAGATTACGGCTGGCGACATGTGTCTGGCAGGCTGGGATCACAGGCAAAAATATTTGGTTATTGATGAGCTTTCAAAGAATTCTTAATGAATGTATTAGAATTTCAAGAATTGAATATTGTGCGGATAAGATAGCATTATGGAGGTAATTTAGCTCTCAAGTACTAACGTGCATGCTATTTGGTGGTCTGCTGCCTAAATCAATGATGATCTGAGGTCAGAGGTCACCTAGGTTCAAGCCGCTAGCATGCCTCAAGGGGTGACAGGGTCCCATAGGCCAAACAGGAAGTCATTCACTGGGCATGTCTGGGGTCATATGTCGAATATTATTGGCAGAGCCTCACAAAATTGCTCATGAGGTCAGGATAAAGTGATAGGATGGGCTCGACTCCTTCCGTCAGAAAATGCCAGTTCATATCCATTTATCCAGTGGGTATATATTAAGTGCTTTGACGCATTTTACATCAATATATTGGTCATAATTAAGGAAGAAACCTTGATCATAATTAAGGAAGAAATATCCTGAAAAGAATTCTTATTTTCAATATTGTTTCTGAAAAGATTTATTGGCATTTTTCAAATGTTTTGATAAGTTCAGAATGAGGTCTCTAGACTACTGGTAAAACTCTGTGTATTTAGTTTGAGAAGTAGATTTTTGGAATGCCAGGAGGACTGCTTTGTGCTTTATCAGTATACTAGTGTGGGTAGCCTTACTAATCTGATAGGTATAGATAGAAATAGAGTAAATGAAAAGTGTTGTAGGTGTGACATTTTACAAATACGTTATATCTATTGCATGTTCACCTCCGCAATAACCTAGTTATTGAACGTTTCTCTGTTGCGGAGAAACTTGCCAAGGGCAGACAATCGGCATGATGATCCCACTTGAGCAGGGCAGGTTTGGAACAGAGATACCAGTTACGGCCCCCTAGATTAAGCATGCAGCCAGATAAATGTGGTGAAGAGGTGCCCACATGGTCTGTTTATTTCACACGATATCAGTGGATCAATAAGACATTTATCACTTGTCGCAGATACAGCATATTGCTTCCTCCTATCCCCCTGTTTTAACTACCAAGGACGCTTTAAGGGTTTACAATCAATATGCCGGTCAACTTCACTGAGGTCTGGGACAATATCCCTTTTTTAAAATGCCATGGACGCTTTAAGGGCCGACCAATCGATATACTGGTCAAACGCATTGAAACCTATGCTGATGTTTTGTGCGTTAGCTAAAAAGAGCTTCCTTTCATTTGAACCAAGCTGTTTCTCATGGCTGACTTCACCAGCAGACTTTAATGAGTGTATAGTGACTACTCTAAACATCCCTTTAGAAATATACAGATTCATAGAATGGAAAACTGGTGGAAATCAGATTTTTTCATGTTGTAAATTTCTAAGAGTTTCTATCCTCAATTAACGGACATTTGCATGTGTTTAAATTGGGAGTGGTTAATTCACATTCTGTGTTCTGCAAACAAAACTTCCTGACTTCCTGTTTTTTTCTATTATAGGAATACAAGATATTCACCTCATTTATAGATTGCTGTGGGGAAAAAAATCTTTAACAAAGTGATAATAAAATTGTTTTGATGTTGATCCTATTGTGTCGCTGGCAGAAACTCTGGCCAATTATAGGAAACAGGAATTGACAATTTCACTGAATGTTACTTTTTTTTCATTTTTGTAAATAAAAAGAGATACAAAAGATATTTGAGATGTTTTGAATCTTGTTTGGTTAACCTTGTTTGTTTTGAAGGAAAGTGTCTGATCGTGTGATTGGGCTGTGTTTAGTGTGTTGTATGTGGATAGATTTATCTGATGTCATTCTTTCCGCTCCAGGCGTCTAATGAAGCCCATTCACTGTTGGTCACTTGTCTTGCGTCGATGGACGATGAAATTCTGATTATTGGGCTGGGTACAAATATGATTTTTTCACTCGATAAAATTAATAGTGCAATCAGGTGAACCCAGGCAGGTGTCATAATCAATGGTTCTAGATAAATCAGTCAGGTGTTGTGAATAGGTGTTATTCAGGGAAGCTGATTTATTACAGGTGAAAAGACACCCTGGTCCCTTGTTACCTGGGCTGGTCAGTACCAGATATCGGCCTGGACAATCAGGAAAGGTCAGTTAAGGCTACGTCCATTTCGTCTGACCAGTCCTCTCAGCGGGTTGTCCATATATTGGGTAGGCCATCACACACTGGATACTTGTGTCCAGCCATTAGCTGGACATTGCCTGGTTTACAAGTTGTCTTTGACCAGGGCTCCACAAAATTAATTCAGAAAGTGTGATTAATATTCCTATCTGTCCTGGATAAGTCGTATTTCACATTTCAAAGGAAAATCTTTGTCTGATTGTATACTGTATAACAGGAAACCTTCGCTCAGTCAAATATTCAAATATCGCCTCTGCTGATAAAACCCATGTTTGCCCAGAATTCATTGCACCCTTATAAATTAATATGTTATTACTATATATTGTATTTTGTGTGCTAATGTTCGCTGTCATGATAAATTCACCTTCATTGAGGAGGGTGAAAATAGCGAAAATAACTTTGAGGTGAAATTTCTTGGTATGCAGTGATTATATTGCTGGCTTCATATACAGCATCTTAAAGCATCGAAGAAATACCTTTAGTGTTAAGTCCTCTTATTCAATTGTAATATACTTTTCTGATTAAGTTTGTAAAAACATACCTCATTGATTTTTTCAATAAAATGTGCCATATTGATTTTGTCAATAGAAATATAACTTATTTAGTTGATAAATAGGATTTACACATTGTGAGATTCAAATGTGGAGGATTTAAATTTGAAATAACTGACACTCTCAGGATCCTAAATCTGTATTGATGGCTACAATTATAGCTATGAAAGGCTTACATTGAAAGCACCTGGCCCTACCTGGCCAAGTTATTTCACGGTACGAAGTTGATATAATAAACAAGTTAAATGATTTAGAAATCGGGGCAGAGATAAGAAAGATGTTCAATTTTACACTTGATGCATTTAGGAATTTGTTCATAAACCTAAAAAAGGAAAAAAAAGGAATATAATTATGTTTTCTGCTGTTGAAAGCTTACAGTGTTTGTTCATATCACAGTCGAGTTATCTTACTTTCTGAAAGTTTTACAGAGAATGATTTATCATCAAGTCGAAAAAGGTCAAAATATTTAACAAAAACTGTGATTTTTTTTTAATTATCATTTTCTTTGTTACTTGAAAAACAGTTATGTAAATGATGATTGTTGAAATGGTGCTTTTAAATTTTTGCAAAAATATCTTAAAATTTTCATGAAATTTAATTTCCGAACATTAAAAAAGAAATGAGTTGAAAGTGATTGAAAGCGTTATCAGATGGATTTCATTTCAGATATCAGTGAATGAGGGGTCACTTGGTTTATTTGAATTATCATTTGATATAAAATGTTATAAAAAATAGAAATGTTGAACAATTTTCAAAAACTAATTTCCGATATTCATTACATGTAATTAAGCAATCCTTGAATACATCTGATGATCTTTTCTTCAAACATGAACAGTTACTTTCCCACCAGATATTTCACCTAGTCTAAAAAATCTTATCAAAACATAAATCACACAGAAAAACTGATGGAAGAAAAATTCAAAATGGACATCTTTTATTTTGAGATACAAGTTGTGAAAATTGACCCCATATGATGTGTAATTAAATGCTTGACCCATGACGACTGACCATTGTTGATTGTGGACATAGTGACCGAATGAAAACACTACGCTGTAGATAAGATCGGAGGGGTGTAATTAGCGCTCAATGGTCAACCGCGTCGCCTTTAGTGGGGAGGTGCTCCGATAGAGGCGCTTTTGTCCGAAAGGTGAAAAATACCTCATAAATTTGGCCCTGGTTAAGATTAAAGATGGAATCTATTGTGTCAGGTGGTATCTTGATCATACGATACCCTACGATACCCGTACAAAAATACTCACAGAAGACTGTGTACACCGTAGCATGTTACACAATGGGAGAACTCTAACGAACCATGTAAGGGTGTTTAGGTACAAACGAGCTCTACCTGGGATGATGTGTATATGATAATATGTGAAACTTACACCTTATTTGGTCGTAGGTATTTTAATGATGATTAAACTGCGTAGAGAGAATAGCCTGCTTAACCACAATGCATATCAAAAATCAGATCTGACGCGACTCCAGGAGTTCGGGTATCGCACCACAATAAAAATGAAACGCTATGACACGGACATAATATGTATATTGCCCACTCATACATGACATGGAGAGCTGGAAAAAAACAATCGGTGTAAACAATTATAGTTATTGAACTAAATGTTTATTAAGCTGTGAGTACATATACTTGATACTAATTTGTGTCATATTGACAAGCTAAGTAGACATCACACATCCAATTTTATTTTAAGTTTCTCTATATACGGTACATATACATAAATGATTAAAGTTTCAAATTTTATCGGGATATCTGATTAAGCTTAATCTATCTTACCTTTTTGTGAAAATTCACCTGATTCTGTTAAGAGAATTCTACTTTCGTCATATAAGTAATCATACTTAATTTAATAATGTAATTTCTTTGATTTAAGCAGTTTCAAATAATTCCATAATAAAAATTAAATTAACAATCTTTAATATCAATTTAATTTTATTCAATTTTGCACAATATGAAGGAGAAGGTTGTCCTTTTATCTTGTTATGTTGTGTTAGTGGTGCCTGTACATCATAATAGATATTCAAATTAATTTGCTTTGTGTCTCTGTTTATTTAATCTGATCTGTCGACCTGTTTTGTGTCTATATTATGTATGAGATTTGAATTGTCTACCTGTCTTTGGTCTGTATGATGTATTTTCCTGCTTTTGGCTGTTTTTTGGTTATACATACCCTTGTAAACTGTATCATGACAAGGGTTGACAATATCAAATTTTGACGAATACGTGACAAGATTGTGTATTTATATTGTCTGGAGGGTAATTGTTACTGTAGTTCTACTGATGCTATCGGAAAGGATGATATAACGTCTTAATATTCAGCATTTAGGCAATTCAGAAGATTTTATCATGGATCTTGCAGTATCAACCATGCATAGTTTTGTATTTAATTCTTTTTCGTTTTTTCTTAGAAATATATTTACTTCCTTAGAAAATGATGAAACAAGGCTGATGTTAACTGATAATAAATTCTTTACTGTAATCGTCACTCTTTTGGGACAAAAATGGTATTTTATAAATATTTTTTGGGAAAAAGGAGTTTAACATTTTGACTAAAGATACTTTGTTTGCTTTGTTTTTCCATTTAAAGCTTTAAACACCAAATTCAGTACAACAACTGTGAGGATATTTTAAGTTATGGGGTAATAATGATAAAAAACCCAGTTTATTTCAAAATCGAATCTTTTCCAAAGCTGATAACAGAGTAACAATATCATGCATAGCACGTGTCTCGAGAAGCAAGTCTATACCTAGCCAAAGGGAGACAACTCAGACCAGCCTAGCTCACATTCAATGGCTACACCTGAGGCAGACAATAGGCTAAGTAGTTCTAACGTTCTAACAGTAACAGAAAGGACATTTTTTTTAATAATATTTTCATGCAATGTTATATCATTTGAACAATCAGAATAATAAATAAATAATGCATAACTAGTTTAACTAGTATGGTAATTATTTGTGATAAAAATAGTCACATTTTAACATATCTGTACATATGCGATCATGATTTTATTATACTGTCATAATAAGAATTACTTTTCATCTTATAAATTCTTTCTCTCACTCCTTTCTTGATTGTATTTTCCTTTTTCTCCTTTTTTCAAATTCTGTAATAATTACTAGTATAATAATAACAAATACTAGTCTGCATGTAGAAACAAACTATTATAGTAATAAAATATAAAATGTCTAGTTGATCTAGAGTTGACATGTCCTGATCACCAGCAGTGTAGGTTACAGGCTCTGTGTTCTGCTCAGCATGGACTGATAGATATCTGTGGGAGGCTCTGTGTTCTGCCCAGCATGGACTGATAGATATCTGTGGGAGGCTTTGTGTTCTGCCCAGCATGGACTGATAGATATCTGTGGGAGGCACTGTGTTCTGCTCAGCATGGACTGATAGATATCTGTGGGAGGCTCTGTGTTCTGCTCAGCATGGACTGATAGATATCAGTGGGAGGCTCTGTGTTCTGCCCAGCATGGACTGATAGATATGTGTGGGAGGCTTTGTGTTCTGCCCAGCATGGACTGATAGATATCGGTGGGAGGCCCTGTGTTCTGCTCAGCATGGACTGATAGATATCTGTGGGGGGCTCTGTGTTCTGCTCAGCATGTACTGATAGATATCTGTGGAGGCTCAGTGTTCTGCCCAGCATGGACTGATAGATATCTGTGGGAGGCTCTGTGTTCTATTCAGCATGGACTTATAGATATCTGTGGGAGGCTCTGTGTTCTGCTCAGCGTGGACTGATAGATATCTGTGGGAGGCTCTGTGTGCTGCTCAGCATGGACTGATAGATATCTGTGGGAGGCTCTGTGGTCTGCCCAGCATGGACTGATAGATATCTGTGGGAGTCACTGTGTTCTGCTCAGCATGGACTGATAGATATCTGTGGGGGGCTCTGTGTTCTGCTCAGCATGTACTGATAGATATATGTGGGAGGCACTGTGTTCTGCTCAGCATGGACTGATAGATGTCTGTTGGAGGTTCTGTGTTCTGCCCAACATGGACTGATAGATATATGTTGTAGGATCTTTGTTCTGCCCAACATGGACTGATAGATATATGTGGGAGGCTCTGGGTTCTGCTCAGCATGGACTGATAGATATATGTGGGAGGCACTGTGTTCTGCTCAGCATGGACTGATAGATATATGTGGGAGGCACTGTGTTCTGCTCAGCATGGACTGATAGACATCTGTGGGAGGCTTTGTGTTCTGCTCAGCATGGCCTGATAGATATCTGTGGGAGGCTCTGTGTTCTGCTCAGCGTGGACTGATAGATATCTGTGGGAGGCTCTGTGTGCTGCTCAGCATGGACTGATAGATATCTGTGGGAGTCTTTGTGTTCTGCTCAGCATGGACTGATAGATATCTGTGGTAGGCTCTGTGTTCTGCCCAGCATGGACTGATAGATATCTGTGGGAGGCTTTGTGTTCTGCTCAGCATGGACTGATAGATATCTGTGGGCGGCTCTGTGTTCTGCTCAGCATGGACTGATAGATATATGTGGGAGGCTCTGTGTTCTGCCCAACATGGACTGATAGATATCTGTTGAAGGATCTGTGTTCTGCCCAACATGGACTGATAGATATATGTTGGAGGATCTGTGTCCTGCCCAACATGGACTGATAGATATATGTGGGAGGATCTGTGTTCTGCACAACATGGACTGATAGATATATGTTGGAGGATCTGTGTTCTGCCCAACATGGACTAATAGATATATGTGGGAGGCTCTGTGTTCTGCTCAGCATGGACTGATAGATATCTGTGGGAGAAAATGACTGCTGAATTGTCATGTAATTTGATATAAGCATTTGATACATTCACAATACGACCGTAATTAATTTACATACACCCCTGGGCCTTCTTCATGTTACTAGTTCTATTGTTTTGCTCCCAACAACTCAATTAAATTCATATCATATTTTGTCTTTTTGTTTAATGAAGAATTTCAGCAGTATAATACAATTTATACGCTCAGATTATAAATCATTTTGCTACGGTTCAGCTATAACTTTATTGTTAGTTTGATCAAAGGTTAGTGTATGATAACGTGGTACTCTAAGTCTCAACAGAAAATTGAATTGTCTGGGTTTTGTGAAAGTTTGTCGGAAGAGTACTGGTGTGTATCCACGTAAGCCTGGCTTCAATGAAGCGTGAACACATGTCAAACGTCAATAATTTTACGGAACAATAAGTTGCGAGGATTTGGGGTGAGAAAATAAGAGAGATGAAAGACATGAATTCCATATGTTATGACATTTATAAGCATATACATCTACCATAGTAAATACTGACAGGAGACAGGGATATCTCTAGGATTTATAAATATATATTCTGACATTGACTGCCCAATAAATACAAACATCTAAAATCAATCATACCCCACAAATTTCCTATTTTAAAATTGCCATTTATGAATTGTGGGGGTTGGGGAATGATTGAGTGTTTCAAATACAGTAAAAAAACACACACTTCCCAGCTATAACTACTCCACAGCTGATCATTGTCTTGAGAAACTTTATGGTTTTGTCTGAAGCAGGGGTCCGTGATGGCCAAGTGGTTAAGGCGTCTGACACTCTGCTACCATTAGCCCGCCACCACTGGGTCGTGGGTTCGAGACCTACAGGAGGCAGTCACAAGGTACTGGCGGTAGGTCGGTGGTTTTTCTCCGGGAACTTCGGCTTTCCTCCACCACCAAAACTTGGCATATCATTAAATGACCATAGCTGTTAATAGGACATAAAACACAAACAAACCAAACTGAAGCCAGAAGGATATCTAACACTGAATTCATATTAACACAGGAACGGAGGAGATGCCGAAACAAAAGGAGAGACAACATGAACCACCACTAAAAACAGGAACAGTAAACATTTCTTGCACCACATGTGGCCATTGTTGTGATGTCTCTCATCAAATCCAGGAAAACTGATATTTTTTTAAAATCTGTTTTGAAAAGCTAAATTTTGTTTAAAAAACGATGGTCTGTTTGGAGCAAGTTAAGTATGGTAAATAACTAAGTACTCTTCTGAGGCTGGAGTGTACTCTATATAATCTAACTGATATATTGTTGGGGAAGTTATATTTAATATGACAAATGTTACATGGAATCAATCAGAATAAAATGTTTTATGGACTGGTGTACCCTTATCCTAAATTTCATATAGAAAATAAGTATATCCCATCCTATTTATGGCAGTTGTTCACTGGAATACTGATCTAATTGATTACGCCTCTCCATATTCACCACTAAAAGCAGTTTGTTGATAAACCATCTGTACACAATCTGTGATGGTGTGTTAAAGTAAGTGTTGGAAATCCTTACAGGTGCCGGTCACATGTTAAACACATCTCCCCAGGTATTGAATATTTATGTACTGAAAGTGTGATGTTCTTCACGTTTTTAACACACTGCACTGTACTTCACATCAACAGACCTCCAATCTATGTGTACTGAATACACAACTGCAGTTTGGATGAAAAACTTTTATTCAAATTCTTTTGTCGTTTTCTTCGATTTATTTGTAGATTGTTCAAAACTTGAACAAGATTCAAATAAACAGTACGCTTCCTGAAACTGATAGCAGTGAGGTTCACACAACTTTTTCTTATTTTACAGATGGTTAGTACTTTGATGAAAATCGCAGGTGATATTTTTATTTCAAATCAACAAGTACACACCGAAAAAATAACGTTGAGTCGTATTTATGACGGTAATTTGGTCCGGGGTGGGCAGCGAAAATTGTAGGTGCTGCACAGTTTAATGAGGAGTAAATTGGTAGTGTCATGTTGGAGTATGATGTCATTGTGTAATTACGATGTGATACCTTCACTCCCGCTTCCCCTATTAGATAAGGTAAGGTGACAGGAGTTAGGTATAAACAGGTTACCTGTGGAGCGCTGCCATGACAACCACAGCCTACTACAGATATTTTAAACGATTTCTCCTTCCGTTGATTTTTTCTGTGAACACCGTGATTCTCATGGTAACAGGTGTAAATTAATTGTGTGATTTCTTAAAAAATATTCTTTTCTCTAGACTCCTTGCAAGTTTGTGAGAATGAAGAGATTAAATTATTTTAGCTTCTTTAATTTAAACATAAATCAACATAATTTTGTTTTACACTGATTTAAAAAACTTGTTAAGATGAGCCTTTTGATATTGAAAAATCATACACTTTGAAAATAAACTAACAAAGAAGTAAAAAATGTTAACTTTTGCTGGGTGTAAACACATATTTTGATATGTCTGAACACTAAATGAAAGTAGAATTTCAGAGTGCTATATATTTTAGGATTGATTGATGTTGTCGAATATGAAAAGTGCAGCAAAAAAGTCTGCACATATTTTGTTTCACTGATTAATTACAATTTAATGAAACGTTTTGTCTGCCTCAAACCGTACATTCATCGCTTCAAAGGTTTCTGTTTTCAGGCTCGTAAAACACTGTAAAATTGGCGCTGCTTGTTGGGGGTGATAACTCAGAATGGTAGTAATGTACACGATGTCCTGACGGGATGATTACAAGCCCTGAAGGCCCCGAACACCCACCGATTGGTGACAACTTAGGGTAGGGTTTCATAGCAACCCCCTAAAGTATTCTCTAACCAGGATAAATACCCTCCAACCAGAAGCTCTCCTTACTGGGCACTGTTAATAATGAAAAGAAATTGCCACTCATAGTTGTTTTTTTAAAGTGCATTTTTCTTGGTTTTTAATTACAGAATAATATTCTACTACCCGGAGAATACTATTGTTGTCAAGAAAATCATGTTTTCTTTTAGAACTTACCGAGGTAAATCCATTGCGATTTTCTGTTCATGATTTATGTAATTGATTGTAAGAACTGTCGTATCATGTTTTAAAATATTTTTTATTCCCTTACCTTCAGTAAATAAATTTGTCCTTTTTAAACTAAGATGATCTTTTATTTACTCACACATTCCATTTTTAGGATTTTGATAATAGTCTTTTGATCATTTTTTTAAAATCAATATTATATCTATTGTACTTAACTTTGGATTGGAATTAGAAACTCACCACAAAGGATATGGGATGTGTACATGTATAATCTACTGTGTAACAAACATTCCTGATGCAATAGGTTATCTCAAATTCATGTTTGCTTATCAGCGTTGCTGGGGTTTTACGGTAAATATAATTATGATAGTAAAATAAAGCAATAAATGTAGTTGGCTGGTGTTCCATGTAACTGGAACTCTAATAATCATGTCTTTCATGCTGACAATTTGGGCGGAAAATTACAATAAAAAATCACGTCAAAGTGTTTATTACATTTGTCTGAGAGGTGACACATTGGCTCCTAAGACGTAAGTTTGATATTTTATATGGCATATTTCGCTTTACAAAATTGGTTACAAATGAAAAATTGCATTTGAGATGACATGATGCAACCTCATATACACTTTTGTCATAGCTTCTCATCAACAAATCACAGGAGCTGTCCTCTGATGGGTTCGTCACAAAATTGTTGGGCAATTGAGAGCAACACAGAGGTTAAAGAGGGCCAATACCACCAGTGAAAATTGCTTTTTCTATCAGTTATTGAATTGACTGTATAATCTATCATTAAGGCGAAGAATTGAATTGACATGGTTACATATGAGGGCCGTCACCTCACTGCTGCGAGGGCACGAGTTTATCAAAGTTATTTCCCTTGTCGCATTAATACACAGATGAAATATTAATCATTACATTAAACTGCCAAAAACAAAAAATGGTTTTAGGAAATAATATTTCTTTGATGTTTTCGTTCTTAACAGAGAAAAAGCAGTTATTGTATGGGATACTTTGATTTTGTCACTGTCCTTTTTGCCCATTGAAACATCTTTACCAAATAACCATCAATAACAAATTGGATATTTTTCCAGATTTTTTCTTTCGCAATTTCAAGAAGCAGAAATTTAAGAGGCACACGATGACATTAAGTATTTGTTTTGTTGGACGTTACACTTAGGGATATATGTTGCATGAAAATTGATTTGAAATAAATTTGGATAATGCTGTCAGTTGCATCTCCGGCAATGAGTCTCTTGTGTAATCATTTTTTTCGTAAGCCTCTATCATGGTCTGTGAAAATGGGTCCATTTGAGTGTTTATGGCCACCCAGGGAGGCTAGGCTTCATTTCAAGGGTTCCAAGTTTGATTCGCAACTTGGACTGCAGTTTGATCAGTGTGTTTACTGTATTAGATTCTCCATTTTATCGCAGTGTATATTTATAATCCTTTTTTCATGGATTTTCTGTCGCAAGTCCACTAGGCATAAGATTCAACACGGTAACATCGTGTTGGGTAATCACAATAAAATTTATCCTCTCTCTCCTTAGAAATGTTGTTACAGTTTGAACTTTTCAGATTTTACTGCAGAATGGAATGATTGGAACAATTAACCTTATAAATCATTACTCAACGAAAGTCTTACAAATGTTTTACTGATTTATATTGACGTGTAATTATATGTTTTATGTGGTTTTAGGTAATTGATAAACAAGGAGAAATTTCTACAGCTATGATGATAAGCCTCAATGCTTGGTATATATAAGAACCCAAGTTACATTACTCTTGTTTATAACATGGTTGAAGAGCATATCTGGAAAAAAATCCCAGTATTTTTATAATTATCAAAGTTGAAAGTATAGGTCCTTTTAAACTCCATCTTTATATAACGGTGAGGTGAATGCTAGGATATGTGTCCTTTTCACTATTTTTCTATAAGTTTATCATACTTTTTGTAGGTATAAGTTTAAACTATATACTGTATCACAACTATTTCTTCTTATTCCTGTTTTTGTATTGTAATAAAAGTAATATATAGGTGTTAAGCTGCTTATAAGGTTTTCAGATTTTTGCCCGAAGAGAAGTATTGGTTTACCTCCGATTTCCTTGAAACAGACTTGTAAGGGTGTAAAACCTGACAAAGTCTAGTGTTAACTTCTGAGTGACCGGGATGTCCAGGACATGAAAGCTTGACCACACTAATGTCCATTGTGGCCAGACAATGACCATTACCCCTACTTAGTGTTATAGGAATGCCTGAGATACAAATAGATAAATAATGATTTGTTTGTATATGAGCCAGCCCACTTGTCTGGGGAGTAATCTGTAAGTGATACAAGCGGCCACTTCTCACTGACTGACCAATCATCAATCAGGTTATAGCCAGTGACCAAAGGGTTAAAGGGACCCTACTCTTGCTTAATCTGAAATAAACAGCTAAAATCACCATAAATGAAGGATGGTCATGACCACTGTGAAATGATAAGTTGTAGGTAGTAAATACAAATTTTATGCTAATTAACACATTAAATCACTATCTATTTTATTGATCAACATAATGTCATATTTGTCATTGGCATGATTTAATTAAAAGAAATTTGATGATCACATTTTCATTATTTTTTTTAATGGAAATATTCTGTATGATGTCCATTTAAATTCACATAGTTGTGGACGTTAGCTAGATGCCACTATTTAGTACCACTACAGTCCTGTTTTGTTACTGTAGTAGGTTTTGTTTATGTTGTGTTGGGTACCAGAACTGTTCGCTGAGATACGTAAGGGTCTGTGCTTCCACATGTTTACATTCCCAAGCAATCTTGATGATAGAAGTAAATTAAACTAAGATACCTCTTGTATATTCTTCCGGCTCACTGGCACTTTTTTAAAATACTGCTTTTCTTCAACAGTTCGCTCTCTCATCAGAAGATGGTGGAAATAAGATTTTTTATCAGACTGTTAAAAGATGCTTCACAGCACATTTAGGTGGCTGCGCATTTTACTGAAAATTAAAGTGATACATGTACATTCACTGGTGATACCTGAAATGGTTCGAAAAAAATGCATGATGGACACATTTTATTATAAAACATTTTGTCTGTATTTTACATTAAGTAGAGAGAAACACAAAAGCAAAGCTGAAATAACACAAATGTTGAATATTTTTGTATATTAAGGAGACCATGATAATTTTGGGAAGTACCAGGGTACGCGTACTCTCAGCTACATGTATGAACAACAAGTTGTAGACATTTGCACATAGAGATCAAAAGCAGTAATTTTCTCACAAACACAATAGAATGTCATGAACAGTACATCACTAGAGTTTAAATGCCCTTTGTGAATGAAAATTTGCATCTAAGCAAGAAATAACTGCATGTTTGCATTGAAGATGATGCTTCACTCAGTCTCAAAACTCTCGGGAGAATAAAAAATGGCTGCCAACTTCCATTTTCTCCAAGAACGGCTTTGATACTCTGAGATTTAGGAGCATCCTTGGAGAGTTGTTTCTTATTTTGCCTGTTTTACCGCATTGCCATATCGACGACCAAATCTACATCCAGTTCCTGAAATCTACAAGATAGCTTGATAGTCTGATGGCGGGTTGGGGAGTTTGGAGTGTTTAAAATTCAATTTCACTGACAGAGAAACATTATTTTGTGTTGTTCGTCGGCCTGTGAGGGGGTTGTAATTTGAATCAGATGTGTATTACAGGGTGATGTATGCTTTAGGCATTGTCCAGGTGCTTTTCTCTAATTGGTCCTCGTTAAAATGGTTTTCAATATTTAACATTGTGGTTTTTACCGTAGATTGCAGTATCAAAGTATCAGACATCTCGGAAGGGAAGCTTCCTCATTTATAAGTTGACTAAGATTTGCTTAAATAACATCTTTTGCCATCTAAAAAAATTGCCCAATGTAAAAAAGCACAATATCTAGGCATTTTAATCTGGTTTTCTAATGCATTATATTGATCTTGGGAAAAGTTGACATGTTTTCTGACCATATACTGACATTGTTCCAATAACAGTTGGTTTATTTGTCAAACGTGACACTGTTAACAGCTGGTATATAGTTAGTATACATGTACCAATAATACATGTTACCATATTAATCTGAAATAAGATGTGTCCGGAGGTAAGATTTCGGAAATAAAGTTTTCTTAAACATTTCTTGCACCTAGAAAAATAGTTTTTAGAATATCATTGGGTATTAGGACAGAGACATAATCAGAATGTTACACCATCATTTTTGTATCGCAATTTAATACAGTTTTTAATAGTCTTGACCAGAACTAATCTTGATTCATTGTCCATTCCTTTGTGGAGGAGGCTATCTTGTATCAACACCTGTGGGAGTTGTGAGATGTCTCCTTCACTGCATGTCCGTATGATAAAGAATCTGAATATTTTATTAGCCCCGCAGCCATTGGTCTAACAAAGGAAATAAAACTCTGGCCATCACAGTTGTATCTAGCAGTACGAAGCTAGTAATAAAACACTTTTGTAGGAACTGTGCAATGGATTTGAAAATTCTACAAAGAGTCATTAGCTATGCTACAATTACTTTTCTTAAAAAACTGAAAATGGATATCAGACATTCTATATTGAATTTCGTCATGCTTAGAGTGGAATGCATATAATAGTTTTAGAGATGGTGTACAAATAACTTGAAATCTAATTCTTGATAAAAAAAAAAAAATCATATTCCTTTTGGGGATTTCTTTTAAGAAAACTTTATTAAAGAGATTTTGAAATGTGATGTAAATTTCCTGTTCCATGTAGTTTCAATGATGTCCTGTGTTGTGTGATTTTCTATAGAGATCTCTGCCCAGTGATTCTGTGGAGTTCTAGCTCTGCCCTGTAGTTTCAATCATATTTTCTGCTTTTAAAGATTTTGATGGAATTTTCTGCCCTAAGATTTTGATGGGGGTTCTGCCCTAAGATTTCGATGGGATATCTAGTACAACCAGAAGCTGCAGGTCTTTGTTTATAGTCTCTGGGCACTAAGCCCCGACTAGGATTTAATTGGTCTGCTGGTCCACCAGGTTGGACTCTGATGAGCAGGAATTAACTGTACATTATTGAGTCTGGAGCATAAGTCAAGTGGTCAAGCATGAATTAACTGGACATCATGGAGTCTGGTATCATAAGTCATCGGTCAGCAAGATGTACGACTTGTAACAGTCAGTTTGGATATCGTCAATTATCTGGTTTTCCACTCTTTTAATTGCAGACCAAGTTATTTGATCTAAATCCATTTTCATAAAATTTGTCAACCAGCAATTAGGGTCAACTAATGTATGTGGCGAACCACATGTCAGCCTGTGTTCTAGTGATTGAGAACGGGGAGGGATGGAGGGAGGCCAAATGTCAATGTGTTGGTTAATACTACCCCTACCAGTCTATAGTTAACTCTAATAGGCCATCTAATTACACCACACATGTTTTGTTTCCCACACAATTTTGTGGTCAGTATTTGAATTCGTTTAATTTTGATTTCATATGAAAATTCATATTTATCCTGGTCGACATTCCTGAGCTATTACCAGTATATCATCGGTTTTATATTTTAAATTTAACAAGAGGAAATATTTATTCGAGATCCAAATAACTAATGATTGATCTGATGTCATTTCAGAGAAATAGCAACACTAAATATTGATATCAGTTCAACCTTTTCTGTGAACGAAGTGTTTGTCTCCCTTTCCCGACAAAACCCACAGAAATATATGTCTGTGTTTTGGTAACTGCTAGAATTGGCTTTATAGGTTTCTAGTTAGTGCTTCATCGCCATCTGTTATCAATATTTGATACATATCATTCTTTCATTACTATTTCCATTATGGCTTATTCAGGATCATGGTCAGAAACACCACCCTCGGCTGGAAGCATAGTCCCCGCAAAGGATACATGGAATACGGTCATCTCTTTTATCATTACACACAAACATGATTACTGAGAAGCAAAGAGGAAATTGAAAATTGTAGAGTTTTGTCATTGGCGGAGGATTTGTTTGAAATATGACCTGACACTGTTATTATGGGCACATTTGGTCCAAGATGGCCGCAGGTTGACTGGGCAGCAACCAGACTGACCTTCTTTTCACCGAGACGATATCTAAATATTGTGATTGACTTTAAAATGTTCTAGTTTCCCAGGAGCAAAACAAAGGAAGTGCTGGCCGGCCGTAAAGGAAAAACATCCTGATGACCATGATTTTTATTGCAATGGCAACAAAGCAAAAATGTGGCTAATGCCAATCTGTATAATACAAAGATCATTTAGTAGCATGGCAATGACTTCCTGTGTTCAACAAGGAAAGGAAATATTGTTTTTCCATCTGCTTTGTGTATTATAGTGATAGCATGACATCACCTTGAATTAGTGTCAGCTTTTCTTTTTAAATATTTTCTTGTACTGAATCTCAATGTTTGTTGAAGCTAAGATCAGTTTTGTTGCTACAGAAAATATTGGTTTTAACATTTAAGAGATATTTGTGTGGGAAGTTTCATTTTTCTTGTATTCATCGATATTGATAATCATCAGCATATTTTAAGAATAAATGTCCAGATCATATTTTTACTAATCATTCATGTTTTGGAATCAGACAAGTCGTGTATTGCTTCTGAATGACGAAATTCCAAAGATGCAGTTCAGTAGGGAAGATTGTGATCAAAGGCTAGATCTATGATTATATAAATACGAATCCAACAGAAGGGGCTTTATTTTCACACGACTTCAGCGAGTTATAAGACATGTGTTTACACCCTGGCTATAACAAAAAATTCTATCCTTCTGACTTGAGACATTAAAAAACCCTTGAAATCAGTTTGATTTTTTGTCTGAAAGGAAAACAAATAAACTACCTTTTTGATTAAAAGAAATTGTATGACTGTTTTTTATAGTATTTGTTTGTTTTAAAGTCTTTGAGGGTATAAGTACCTACTCAACAATATTGTGAGGTGATAAATCGGCCCTCTGGTCGAGGTAATATTCAACTAAAATGGCAGCTGTGTGATTGATCTGAGTATTCTTTTAACACTTATGACCTTGTGACCTTCACACTCATCAGAGATATAGATTTGCTTTGGAATGCAGTTTTCTGGTGTAAAAAACACCTTATCTCTGAGTCCTATGTCTAAGTGCATTGAATCTGTAGTTGTAAGAGTGTTTGACATGTTCTCAAACCCAGGTAGACTCTGCGCCCTGTTTGTCTTCTTTACCTTCTTGCATTCCATGGTTACCAAGGCACCAGAACAGGTCAGGTGGTAATCTATTGTAACTCACATACCTTATCTAGTCCCGTCATTAGTCCAAGTCCACGCTGTCGCTTTAACACGGAAAGCAAATTATTGTTTTTATTTTATTTGACATCTTTAAAGTTAAAACTATCTATCGTGTGCCCAACTGTTGAAAATCTAGACAGCTAATCAAAAGGATTTATTGACTGTTAAAACACTCACTCAGATTTTTATTTAAAAAATTATGATGTTCAAGTGTTTTTATTGAGTTAATTATAACTTTGACAATAAAATGCATTTAATACACTTATGTATGTGAGATGTCCAAACACACAGAGGCAAGTCATATATTTACAATCCAGGCCTTATATCATGACTCTGTAATAATTCATAGTAGGTACAGAAGCTAATAAATTGTTGGCATAATTTGATAAATGCTGGATATAAATTTTAGCTTTTAGAAAATGAGGATGATGATGGTATAAGGGTGATTTACATATAGTATTAATTCATTATTTTTATATCTGTGTTGCAAGCTCACCATATTTGTATGTACCAACCAGGGTTTTGTGCTGTGAAGCGATTTATTTCATGGAATTTGGTTATGCTACTGCCATTCTTTTATTTGTCGGTTTGTATCAGGTGAGAACCAGAGAAATGATATAGATGATCTCACCTTGTTCTATTTATCATAAAACGTTATCAGTGAAAGTAATATATTTACACTTAAAACTAAATTAAAAACCAAACACTTGAAATTGCTGATAAACCAGAGATAATCGGAATGTGGTTTCCACCTTCTCTCAAGTGTTTGAAGTTTATCAAAATTCAGCTGATAACTGTTTCACACATCTGCCACTGTTTGACAAACTGAACAGGACTTTACAGAAACAGATTGAATTTTGGCATTAAAGTTTAGTCAACATCTGTGGTCTATCTCTACCAGGGTATTAGAATACATTGGGGGGTTTTGTATGTAGGGATTTCTCAATTTAGGGCAAGCAAATGTTTTTCGAGAAATACATCTGCGAAATAAACCATAAACTTATCAACGATTTAGGTATTTCATTAGTTTGTTAGCGCCTTTGTTTGTCTTTGTTTGTCCACACGCTCATGTTCAACTTTTCTTTACTATAGGTATTTTGAAAATACAAAAGCCATACCATCGGCGTTACCGTTCTCCATTGGTGTCGACACGTTTCACCCTCTCTGCTGATTCTTAAATTACGCCGCACATCTTAAAGCTTGTGAAAAGCACATGTTATTATTGACAAGTGCCAGTAATGATGTTGAGTCATGTGAATATTAATACAAATATTTAATCTGATGAAAAAATGGAAATTTCAGGTACATTAATCATGTATCAATTTTTATGAGTTTAATTTAAGAAAAAATATCAAGAAAGATTAAAAACATACATTATCTTTAAGTTTCATGACGAAAACATTTTAGATATTCCATTTGGCTATATGAATATTTTAGAGGCTATATAAATGCAAAATTGAATTAACATTATAAAATATTTTTCAAACATCTGTCACATGAAATGCATCATACTGTAGCCATATTTACGTAAAAGTAAATGTAAAAGTTGCCCTCAATTACAATCAGAAAACACTGAGTGTAGTGAAAGACAGCTCTTAACAGTGACATTTTTAAAGTCACGCTTTGTTATCAAGAAATAGAAAGATTGGCATTGTCAGATCATTTGGGTACAAATAGCTGTTGTTTTATCAGCAAACCTGAGAGTCCCATTTTCCTGAAAAAAAATATTAAAATTCATTAAAAAAAGCAAATTTCAATTTTCATACAACAGACAAGAAATAATTATTATAATCATTAAATTCTGTGAACATTTGAATGCAAGGAGACAATAGTGCAAACATATTTTTTTTCATTGACTTAAAACAGAAAATTTGTCGTTATGATGTCTTGCATTGTGCTTCAAGTCCATGTTTGAGGGTCTGTAATGGCATGACTACCCGTACGATTCTGTGAACAGGTTCAATGGATTCTGTCATTAGACCACAAGTCTCCAGCTATGGTTTTATGAAGTTTGGGTGTATTGTCCACTACCATCCTGGAGGTGTCCATGTAATTTAGCTGACTACTTATGCCTGTTCAGTCCCAGAGATACTGACCAGCTCGCGACACAACAATCTTTGTTACCTGCCATCCAAATAAAACTTGAGAGAGTAAGTGTCACTCGTCTCAGCAGGACCAAATTAGCCGAGGAGATTTGTTTGGGTACTTGTATGTTTTGTGGAAGGTAGATTGCTAGGGCTGTTATCCCTTCATACCCTAAACACCCAGGGTTGTAGTGCTGTATTAAGAATTATTTCAGCTGATTTTTTTTTGTACATTTTAGCATTTATATCATGATTTGCTTGTTTGTTGAATATAAAAGCCTATTAATTTTTCTAGAAAGAATGATTTCATATACAAAAATATAATGTTTTCAACTACAAAATTTTGCATTTTTATGCTTTTTTTTTAATTAAAATTTCAAATCAATTTGAATTTGTTGTACAAATGGGATATATAGAATATATGATCTATTTTTATTCAATCAAACATAAGGAAATAAGTAAATAAAAATATAACCAGTTAGGTTGTAATCTGTGTTGTAATTACATACTTAGCATTTTATAGCAAATCATAAGTATCCCCCTAACTGTTAGAAAACATTGAACGTAGCACTCAGACTTGTTTACATACAATCGCAATTAAAAGTTGTGAGCTATGACATCGGAGCGACTTGTCGGTAGTCTGTTAAGTTTTGTGGTCCCATCAATAGAAGGGGAGGGACCACACACCTGAGTGGGCAGCACCTTCTTTTGTGGCTGGTATACAGTATATCTCCCCTCAGTAAGCAGACCTAATGAATGTCTGGTTAAGAAACCCAGGTCTAACATCCCTCCCCAACAGGTTTGGCCACTTTGTTATTTTCTGGGTATCCCGTCGGTAAATTTCTAGATCAGTATGAACAGGCGTAATTAATGTCCTATTGTCTTAATATCTCTGAAATGATGTTCTTAATAAATTTGAATTGAAGAATGACTCACTCTGCTAATACATGATTTACACTATATTTTACATAATTAAATAAAACTCTTAACTGTGATGTCAGAATTATTTTCAGAGCACTTACTACAGCTTCTATCACTTTTTTCGGCCATAAAACAGGTATATGTACTGTCTTATTTGCTTTGGTAACACACAGTCTTAAATAAGCTTAGTTAAAATTCAGGTGTATTTACAGCCTTAAATTAGCTTAGGTAAAATTCAGATACAGTAAATGTCAAGTCCTAATTACTTTATGTAAAATGCAGGTATAAGTCTTAAATTATAGCTGAGGTCAAATGCTTAGATGTGCAGAATTAAATTAGCTCAAATTAGGTACCTGGTAAATACAGGTAAATGTAGGGTCTTAGATAATTTTTAATTAGGTAAATACAGGTATATACACTTTTGTTACCTAAAGTCAAGGACTTCACCAATTATTTAGAAGTATCCCCCAGTTCTTGTATTTCATTATTACTTAAATCACATGGTTTGAACACGGAAGGAACCAGGTGCTTCTAGTCTTTCTGAAAGTAAAAAAAAATATTTCAAATTATCTGTCTAATTACACTTCTAATTTAGTAACAATATAAAAGTAGTCTTTGTATCAGAAAAAAATATGAAATTGGTGAAATTCATTACTGTAATGACAAGAGAACAATCGTAGGTAGTGTCAGTTGTTGCTGACCAATCCTAGCCAATGCCTAGTTTGTCCTTGGGTTCCGTGGAAGTGTGTAATTAAAACCAGGTATATAACTTCTCACACCCACCCTGCTGTTAACGAATCAAAATTTATTACCTCTATTTCAAAGAAAACAACCAATCATTGTGGATGATTCAGTCTTTTTGCTTTGTGACGTTCGCAAAAAATCTTATTGAAGGAAACACAATGTCGGTATGGAATGTTTTTTTGTTTCCGTATTGTTTCCTTCGTCTTTTCTACTCTTTCGGAGTCACCACCTTCATTGTTCCTCTTTTTCAATGAGAGAAACGGAAGAATGTTCTAGGATTACGAGATAGATAATCTCCGGTGATAATTACGCTCCCAACGCAGGGGAACAATAGGTGATTAGCTAGCATGTCCGTGCAGAACAAAAACAGCAACAAAGTAACATCGAACAACAAGTATTCAGACAAAATTCTGACAATGCGATTCCGTCATTTTGAGATAAGGAGATAACATGGTGGTGGTTCTATTGAGAGTCGGTTGTAAGCCAACACCTCGTCTTTAGCTAAATACCCTAATTATGGCCAAATTGAGCAAGCTTGAATTGTTAAAGATAATAAGTAATCTTACAAATTGATCAATAACTTTGAGACTTTTTCACCCTTTTCTTTTTAACAAGGTATGAATCTGCCATTCAAAATATGTAAATACCTGGGGATTTTAACGAATCAGCATTGGTGTCATAATTTACGACTCCTAGTTACAAAGCGACTATGTGTGTGGTTCAGGGTACCTGCCGGCTTTTGTAAGGTCCTTTATACACATTGGGTATTCACCGTGTTTATTGATCATGTCGAGCTAGTCATTGTCCCGCCTGCTGTTAAGGTGGAGGGGAGACTACTCAAGTATTGCATCCAAAGGATTTACGGGGTCAGGGCTCGGAAAGGCCATACAATTTTCCGAGTTTACAAGAGGTGTTCAGGTGAACAAAATTCATCCCTCACCACCTATACAACACCTTTGAATAGAGGGTGTTTCTATAAATTGGCTTACTGATTCTCTTTTTATCAGACAGAGGTTGTGGTTTATAATATTATGACTATACTACTAACTCACGGGTACCTAAATAAAACAGGAATGATCTGATTTTGACAGACATATTTGGCTATGCAATATTGAGATAATTCTTTTTCGTTTCTCTTCTGGAAAATAAGTTTGGACTGATAACTGTATCTCACCACATAAGAAATGTGACAGCCTTGTGACAGATCTTACAAATTCTATTGTTGACAGAAATGAATTCTTAAACTTGAATGAACTGATATTAATTTTGTGCTTTAACATATGTTGAAATACACTTGATATTTAATTTCACTAACAATTCAAATAAAACACTTGCAGGTTTGAATTTCATTTTTTCTGAACACTGAATAGTGTTTCAGTGTTAATTTTTCTGCTTCTGTGACCTTGAAAATGTACTTACAGATCGACAAGTTGTCACTTTTTGGGGTGTTTATAAAACAGAAGACAATATGATTGATGACGAGCTTCTCAACTGAATTCAACTCGGTTCCTGTGCACACAAACGGACTGGTTCAGTGTATGGGCTACCCAAGTTTAGACTCTGTTTGGATCAGGGACACAAATATCAAATATCTTAACTTTTAAAATGAATCATTCAAATTGAATTTCTTTGTATCAGATTTTTTTTAAACATTTGAAATAAATCCTTTGAATTGAATTTCTTTGTATCAAATTTTAATGAAACATTAAATACAGGCTGTAAATGTGGAAACAATTCTATGATAGGTTTTTGAGAAGAAACTTCAGTATTTCAAAAACAGAAATTCTAATGTCAAACTACATGCAGGGATATGTATTTGGGTGTTAATAAAAATCAATGTTTCATAAATACAAAGCATTCATATAATTCTAACAAAAGGAAATTGGACAAAATCAGACTTCTTCATGTGCCTGCAGTCTATGCAGATTCTTCCTATTTGTGGACATATTTGCAAAAATGATATTTATCTGCATAAAACATCTGTTTCTGTAATTGTTTCCCCTGTCTGAACTCTTCACTTCCTTTGCAAGTCTTTTAATCTGCACCCTTAACCTAACACAGCATGAGACACGGTTGACTCGGTACCTGTGCAGTGAACCGTATCAGTACAGGTATTTCTCATTTTACTGTCTGATCCACTGTTAGTTAGGATATCTTCCGCCTGACAGAGCAATTTATCAGACTCATGTGGGATTCATTTGCTGTTTGTGCAGGTTTATGAATGGAGGCTCAATGAATGATTTTACAGACCTGATAATGCTGCTTTGGGTTTGTACAATGGTGGAGCCTATTCCATCAGTGTTTCAGACTGAAGGCAGTTCAACCCACCTAAAGGCCATTCAATAATGCACTCTATAAACTGCTGTTTATAAGGAACAGTTTCCTACAAATGAAACCTAGTTCACATCTTTTCATTTTTTACCGTAAACTTCAAATTGCCTCCAATTTACTTTGCAGTGGTATCTTTGAGTGAATACAAGAAATCATATCAAGCTTATATGTGTAAGGGATGGTATTTCTTTCCACTGCTAACATTACATTATGCACGATTCATCCAAATGTTTCTGGAATGTAGTGTTTTATAAAAACAAATACAAGATTATCAGTTTTATTTAAACCCCGAGATTAATTAAAATACTTTTGAAATAACCTTAATTGGATGCCTGGGACCTATTGTATTACCCTGGAAAATAAATGTGCAAAAAACCCAAAGAGAATGATTTCATAAGTGATATAAAGCCAGTCTGCAGTATTTTCACGCCATTAAATGTCCCCGTATAATGATGGAGCTATTGAGGAGCGCCACACTCCATGGAAATCTGTAGTAATGTCATTTCGCTGACCTGACACCCATGAAATTGGCCCGTGTGAGCTTTCATAAAATCAACGACAAACAAACGTTGGCCTCTATTTGGTGTCTTGCCCATGCAATTTAAAGTTCAGTGAAATCCCTTATCCCGTTTACAATTCATTGTCTTGTGCAACCTTAACGAAAGATGATTGAAAATTAGGATTTTAAAAATTTAACTATTTTCAACGGGAATTTTGGCTTCTGTGATTGTCGATTAGGCAGAAACTCAACTAAAAAATATCCCGCGGCACTAATTATACGTTAATTCAATAATTAACCAGGTTGTAGAATTAACCTTTTGCTTCCAAGTCTGTCGTAGGTTAATTCCGATATCAAGACATTTTTTACTGGCTTCCTTAATTAAAGATGTTGCCAATAATTCATGTTTGGACTATATTAGTATCATTTGTATTACATAATGATCGGAAGGTGACAATTTTCTATTGTACATTAAGTGTTTATGATAATTTGTATTACATAACGATGAAATTATTACGTTTTTGCCCCACATTTCCTTGAAGGCATGCACCATTGTTCCTCATGACATCACACATTCATTGATATTTTAATTTCTGTCTAAATTCAATATTTGATGTAATTTTGAAATGCTTTAATGAGATTTCAATATGTCTGTGGGGGTTCAACGGAGGAATGTCTATACCACATTTTATTGCAAATTAATAGGAGGATTGGCTGGGTTTTTATTGTATCACCATATTGTTTATGTTTTATGGCAAATAAACAAGATGCTAGCTGAAATAACCTGGAGATATCCACGGTCGACACATTAAGTTTTATTTGCTATTTTTATGTGAAATTAATTATAAAATTCCTTTTCAAGTGACAGTGCTAATTCCAGCAAGTTTCCATTTTACTGATGAGATATCATGGCTTGTCACGCGCGATGGCAATTCTCATTTACAATATTGATAAATCTTACAGAGAAATGATAGAAACACCTCATAGGAAATCACCCAAAGATTTATTTTAAGCTGAAAAATGAATAAACAAAAATTGAAAATAAATGAAAACTGGCTGTGTCCTTACAATAATACCTGAACAGATTGACTCTGGAATAGGCTTAGACAGGTGACTTTAGTTCTTGATCTTTATTAATATATATATATTTTAGGCAATTTGTCTTCGATATCAAAAATATTTCACAGCGACATTCATAGACATCCCAATGATTTAAACATATTTTATTGTCAAAACAGACAAATGGATGACAGACATTAAGTTCTAACAACTTACAAGCTCTTCTCCACGAGTTACATTTACATCACGTGACCTACCATGTACACAGAGATAAATTGACAAAATAATAATAATATGGTAGATGTATTTTTGCCTAAATCAACTTGATCACAAAAAGTAAGGGGGGATTTGAAGAGAAAGTAGCTGAACGACGGGAAAGGAAGTCGGGAGGGATTAGATTTGGTGCCGATTGTAAAAGGTTTGTTCAGGTAGTATCAAAACGCTTTGTTGTATTCAAAAACGTCTGTACCGATTTAACTATATTAATCACCTACAGTACGTATAGATACCGAATGAACTGCCTGGGATATTAGTTACTGCTCGAAACACTTAATCTAACTTAACAGGGTGTTGAACTCCTGCTGCGTAGCCCTTGGACAAAAATAAGTTTTTATTTCCCACTTGACCACTACATAAATTTAATTTTATCCTCGTTTCACATTGATTAATAGTTTGTATGAATTAAGAATTTAGATAGCATACATAACCAAAAAGAAATCCGACAGCAAATATAGAAAAATAAAACATTTGGATGGTAAAGACTTTTAAAATATAATGTTCAGATAGCAAATATAGCGAAAATGAAATGTTCAATTAGCAAAATAAATATTGCAAAAGATAAATGTTTATATAGAAAAACTGACAAAACGGAATGTTCAGATAGCAAATATAGTGAAAATAAAATGTTCAAGTAGCAAATATTGCAAAAAAATAAATGTTTAGATAGAAAATAACGAAAAAGTGGAGTTGTTCAGATAGCATATATAGTAAAAATTAAAAAATGTTCGGACAAAAAATTAGCAAATATTAATCATACAAGTAGCCCTAATAAGCTAAAATAGAATGCTCAAATATCAAATACTGCAATAATAAAATGTTAAGATAGCAAATATTAAAAAAGAAATTTGAGATAGCAAATAAAGCCAACTTTAAATGATAAGTTAGCAAAAATTAAATGTTGATATGACAAATATAGCAAAAATTAAATGTTGATATGGCAAATTTAGCAAAAATTAAATGTTGATATGGCAAATATAGCAAAAATTAAATGTTGATATGGCAAATATAGCAAAATTTAATTGTTGATATGGCAAATATAGCAAAATGTAATTGTTGATATAGCAAATACAGCAATAGTTCAAAGTTGAGTTACTGAATACACCAAAAGTTCAATGATGAGTTACTGAAAACACCAAAAATTCAATGAACATTTAGACATTTGTTCAGATGAATTCTTTATCTGTCCTGATTTTTTTCAGTAAATGTTTTTTGGATATTAATTTTTTGTTAAGTCTGAAGAAATAAAAATTTCAGTAGTATTTAGTGTATAGATAATATTATCTAGCTAAAGAAAATATTTACACTGAGTGAGTTAAGTTGTTGAAAATTATGCTTGTATCACAGAATTGTAAGCAAAGAATTAAGATATAAGAATTATAAGGGAAATACAGAGTTACAATACCACTTACCATTGCTGACTTGTTTATGTGCTATTTACAAATACAGATCATAGCATGTTTTAATTTCATATTATAACTATTGAAATGTTGCTGAAAAATGGACATTTTTCTCGATGTTTTATTCACAAAAATGATTTGTTTAATCAAGTAAATGTAAGATTTTTTCGTTCATTGCAAGATATAGATATATAATAAGTATTCAGGTTCTTTGCATAAGAAAACGAAATTCTTAATTATTTTTTTGAAGCAAATTACAGAAAAACTTTGTGAACTTATTTTGTATTGGACCTAAAGCATCATTGCAAATGCAGACAACACAATTTGCATAAAATGTGTTAATTTATCAAGGAATCTGATTGGTCAATTGATTTGTAAAGGTGAGAGTGTCATGTGAGGAGGTTTTGGCTGAGACGGTCGAGATGAAACATCACCAATACGTCGGGTTAAAAAAAAACCTCACACGTCCAGGAATGGGATGATTACTTTTGGTGCCAAAATCCAATCTCCATTTCGATTTGAATTGGCAGAAATGTGTGGATCCAGGTAATGGAACAGGAGCCCCGCTGTCTACGATTGGATGCAAAATGTTAAATTATCACATGTCATTCAGTTTCTGCTGTCTGATTGGTTGATTGGATTTTGCGGATTCCCTTTTGAATTTTTAATCCACTGCGCTACATTGATGAATGAACGATTTACTCCAGAGCGATCGTAAGAGGCTTAACAGAAAACAGGTGTAAATTCAATTAAAAGTATGATTAGTTACGTAAAGGGAGCGGTGCATTAGAGTGTTCTGTTTGACTGGTACGGTTACTCATCGTCCTCCTAACACAATCAATGGCAATTTATAGGACATGTTTACGAAAGGGCAGTAACTCTGTTTATAAATCCTGATGATACCTAAAGTGCACTGTCAAAGTAATTTTATCATATGTATTGTGGATTGAGAATAATACCAATATTTAATCGTTACTGTCATTTCGGCAGAAAATATTTGCTACTTCACTGAATAAGATAGAATTATTCAACATAAAATAATTAATCCAAGGGTTTTTAAAGGTAGACAACTCTTATTTCTTGTGATAACTTTGTTATTGTACTTGGTATGGCATTTGATAACAGAAACCAAATGTCTACAGTAAAGATTTCAGTTGTCAGTAATGTTGCAATACAAAATAATATGATAAATCTGGCATGAGACAGATATAAATATGTATAAGTTATACTTGATTAGAGTTATCTGTCCCTGTCTGTCCCTGTAATACATCACTAGAGGGGGTATTAAGTGGACAACTCAATTTTGTCTTGTGACTGAGCTACTTTTGATTGTGACATAAAAAAGTTATATATTGAGATGTGAGCTGATAATACAGACGTCCCGTCAAGATGGCCAGGGGCAGACCAGTCTTAGACAAGGGAACACATCCCTACTGCAAATAAAGGGACTGGCCCTTTTGGGATGAAGAAGTGAGAACTTAACCCCGCTGATTCATGACATTACAATATTGGAAAAAAATTCTACCAATTTTTTTTCAAAATTAACAATATCTTGTACTCGAGAACGAAGAGCTGAGGTCAGAGTTCATTGTTTCTGCGATACAAGATTAATTCTTTTGGCTGTTTGTCTTCCAATACTTCCAATATCTTGTCAATACTACTGAATATCAAAATGTCTCATGTTGGGTCAGGATTGTTCGCTATCAGAGATAGCATCTTTATCGTCATAGTAACAAATAATGGCTGCTGAATTGCAGCAGCAGAAGACGCTTCGATTGACATTGACGATGGCTATACAGGTCAGAAGTGGTCAAATCGAACAGACTGATCTGAAATATATCAACTGACAGCTCTCTTTCATAATTTGTAGAGGGCTTTTAAAATCACTTGTATACCAGCCTGACTTCTATAAATCTGATACAGAAACCTGGGGAGAGGGGATTCACGCACGGTCCAATGAATAGGGATTAGGTCGCAGGACAGCGAACATGGCCGGTCGCGGAGAGACTTATAATTGTCATTGATTGAGTTTCATATCCAATACATTTAGCATTTTGGTTGAATGTTTCTTTCCACAAAAGGGATTATCGGATCGTAGTTGATTCCGAATCTCGTCCTAACAGTCTGGACTGGTATATTGATTTAGACTGTCCATGTTGATATTCTAAAAGTTGTGACGGAAACGTCAAAAATGCTGTATGATTGTGATCAATGAGCATGCTTTACTGTAACAGTCCATGGTATTGAACCATTGTTCTGCCCTCCTGAGAGAGGAGAGAGATGTTACTCCTGTGTGTTTGTTGACCTTAGCACATCGGAGACTGGTGACAGTGTATGGTAGGAATAGGGTAACTTGGAGAAGCTATGTCAATATGGCTGTTTCACAATGGTGGTTGGTGGTCATACTCATACATGTAAGGTAAAAGACTCACCTGCCAATTTGTCAATAAACTTAAAGTTCTGGTGGTTTTTTTTATATATTTTTTATAACTCTTTGAATAATTATCTTTGTATATTAACAACTAAAATAATGTAAAGAAAAATTGGATTTGACGTAAACTGTGCAGGATGATAATTATAGAAATCTTTCTGTATCTTTGTTCAGCTTGTTACCATGACAACAGATTTTTTTTTCCCCTTAAAAATCTAAGAAGGCCTCTATTTGGGAAAATCTAAAACAATTAAAAGCCACAAAATTAAAGATAATTGAGATATGATATAAATGTATCCCCTTACAGAGTGGTGATTATCCTTTTTGTGCACATCAAAAATACATTGTGTTGTTTAAGTTATCAAATCTTACAGATTGCCTAATAAACAGTTCTCCGGTTATTGGCCCCTTAAGAGATTTGTCGTTTTTCGGCCTGATGTATTCCGGTAAATCAGCCAGCACCTGTTAACACTAGCCTTGGCTTCGGCCATGCAATGACCCTGAGTTAATTGCCAATACAGCTCTCATAATAGATATTCTTTGGTCACAATCTCCATTCCAATAATGGCCATTCTTTGACCACTGTCATTGCCTACTGGCCCAAGGTCTGTGTTCCCGACACCACACGGCCAGTCAGTATCTTCACCCTGTTTACACAGTGTCCAGTCTTACAATGTTGGAGGACAAACTTGATTGCGAGCAGGAGCTGTGCTGTACTGTTGACAGCCATTCATTATCCGACCAATATGGACTGTAGTTTCTTTAATCAGGCACAGATTAGTCGACTTTTACCTTACATCGGAATGCCTTGGTTTGCCGTCCATGTGGAATTTCCTTTATAATCATGTCCAGCTTTCCTTATTTAGTGACAGAATCAGGGTATTTAGTTGTCTTAATAGGAGTGTCAGCATCACGGATATTTATGTGGCGTACTATCCTCAGCTCATGTGGAGTTATCGTGAGATTTGGCAAGTCTCAGTCATGTAATGGAGGGTTGACATAGGGAACTGACCCCTGGCTATTAGGGTCTGGTCATAAAAATCATTTAGTTAAGACAGATTGATTCTCTGGACAGGAAGTACATCGCTCTAACAGGTTTCCCATCCGTAGGACCCTGTTGATTTTATTTCCAATTTTCGTTGACGTAAATGTTTACAATAATTACCTAAAGTCGGCATGATAGATTCACCCTGATGCTTTGATTGTCAAAGGCATTGCTAAAATACCCTTAGCTCCTACTTAAGATAATTTCATCAGTCTTACAGAGGTCTTAGAGCGCCTTGATACATTCTGGGTAAATTATGCTGACTCCTGACCCTAATTTGCATAAAGGTCATTTGACAGATCTGTACAGACGACTTTAGGTCGAGCTGCAATGATGCCTATACAACTGACATCTCCCATCAATTCTACGGTAACCTTTGACAAACATTAGCACATCTTGAAATCCAAATTTAAGAAACAACCAATAAAAGCTGAGACATGCGGAACTTTCATCAATATTAAAGTTGCCGGGAAAAGGACTTTCGTGACCTTCAAATTCCATTTGTTGACCTTGGAATGGTGTGTGCCTTTGTGCTGACGTGTAAAATTGTGATGTAAATTGCAGTACGTGTCATGCTCATCAGAGCAGTGTGGAGTTGGAACCACAGAGAACTGATTACTGATCCAAACCCGACTCCAACCCAAACTCACCTCATTATGTAGCACGTCACCACCTCACACCAACATTATGTAACATTGAATAATCGTCACTTCCTGCAACTCTAAAAAGGCGCCCAAAGGGAACCTGCTCTTACAAGAAAAAATGTCATTCTCTTGTGGCAGGAAATCCTTATATCATTTTAAACATCACAAAGGTAGATACTTGATCGTTTTTGTTTGTGACAAATGAAAATTAAACTGAAAATTAAACTTGCTGTAATTATATTAAATTCTTGTTATTTCTTGACATCAAGTTGTTAGTATTAGAAGAATAGAAACATGCATTTGATATTTATCAACAGTCATGATTGAGATTATTTTGACATAGTTTAAAAATGACCACGATCATGCATATCATTCATTGTAATTTGATAGTCAATGATAACTGGGCGTGAAGTAATCAAAGTAAACATTATCTCAATATTTGGTGTTGTTGAAACAAAAAGCATCTCCAAAGACAATAACATGGACCCATCACCTACCGACATCTCGGTCACCTGAATGTTCAGACTGTCAATCAAACATCCTTCCATGGAACCTTTTAATCAGCATCACATAGCCCTAAACAGAGAGATTGTAGGGGCTTTTGTGTATTTTGAGATGTTTCTGTGATAGTTAGCAGGAGAGAGCCTAGGTTTGATGGGTTTCCGTGGACACACAATCTTTTCTCGCCTAGCTTTTCCCATCCATGGAATTTTGATCTAACTTAGTTTTTATATTGGCTTTGTTCAATTTCTCATGAAAAGAGACAGAGACAAAAAAATAGAAAGAAATATCTTGTCAGGGCTTGTTAGGGATGGTTGGCTATCAAAATTAGTCTAATTCTTTGTATTTTTTTGTGATAGTTGGTATTCATTAGGGGTCGCTTAACATGTAGCAGAAAATGATTGCGATCCGTCCACAATCCAACCCCCTATTTTCATGTCATTTTTCTTTTTGTTTGATTGACAGCTCATTTGGCAACGAACATTTCTCCTGATCCGATGTTATAAAAGTTTTTCCTTTAATTAATTTGTTTAAACACGTCTAGTTAATTAGGTACGAGAATAGCTTAATATCGGAGTCAAATGGTGTGTAATCCCAAGATACCTGTCAAGATGTGTGTCAGGGTTTAGCTGTGATGCGGGGCTCCACATCTGGATGAGGTTACGATGATGGCAAGACAGAATCACTGTACCAGAAACGTTCTGATCTCTGCTGAATCATTTACCAATGTCTAAGTTTTGAACAGAATCTATAGGATAACTGAATGTAAATTTCATATCAAAGAATTGATATCAACCCTGATTTTGTTAATCATTTTCAACACTCTCGGGTAGAAAGTTTTTTTTTTTGATATGACGGAAAATTAGAAAATTACATTTCATAAAAGTCATCATTTGATGTTTTTTGTTGTCTTTTGAAAGTAAAAACAGATTTTTTTATGTAAGTTCTTATATTGTGAAAGAAATGCTTTTCTGGAGATTTAACAAATATTTTGTATTGTAAATGGTAATTTGCACCAAATAAAGGGATTGTGGATGTTCATTGTTCTCTGGAATATTAACTGGCATCCATTTACTTCTCAAATTACACATCACGCTAATGAGGTGCATTAAGTCAAAAAGGACAAAAAAAAGAAAATACATACACACGAAAAGCTCATTTTTCATCTGGATTGGAATGGCTACTTACGGAACAAATTTGTAGAGAAATTAGCGCCAATATGGAACAATAAAGACCCTATCCTTTGTCTTCGATACAAATTTCAACAGAAATTGATACTGGCAGGAAAGAGTTTGAAGGACTTGTCTGATTTCCAAAGAGCCGAGTTTTGACAATATTTCTCTGACAGGAAGTGTCTAGAATGTGACCTATAAATTAAAAGCCGTGGGGACGCCTTGTTGAGGAGATATTTCTCATTATAAATGACCTCTTCCCATGTTTACTCCGACGTTTGACGAGCTTCCATCCCTCACCACTGTAGGAGAGGGATACCGTGATACATAGCTGTGATCAGACAAATGATTCTCTAGACGTTTGACCTCATAGTGCCATTGTCACCAGCCCTATGAAAGACTGCAGCCACACAAGTTTCCATAGAAACTCTCCAAGAGTTTATTAATTAATCGACAGATGTTGCAGATGAGAATAATTATGAAAGATACAAAAATATTGTTGTTTGTGTGTATTTGGTTACCTTTCATTGTAAGGTCATTCCTTCCTTCGCAAGATCTTTCTGTCTGAAAGGTTTTTAAGTGTAATGATTTATTCAGATCTGTAGGTAGTGATCACAGATGGTGCTGTGTTAACATTACTTTGACTAAAAAAGGAACAGATCTTTACGACTTTCATGAACATTCCAAACTGATGTTCTGTCATTATTGTCATGTTGTCTCATTACTTAAAATAGCAAAAGTTTCAATCAATGATTGTTTGTATCTTTTTAGTTTTTAATTTCAATGTTTCTACCTTCTGTTATATAAATTGAAAGTAGTCAATTTTATAGCATTTACTTAATAATAATATTTACTAATAACAACATTTGTTCACTAGAACAAGCAGAATGATAGGAAACCTTTCTGAATATTTGAAACTGTTTATTCATTAAGTTATATATTGCCATATTTTTTATGATTATTTTGCTACAGTTTTATTATCAAAGATGTTTTGATCTTTCCAAAAGAATTAAATTCTAAAGATAAGTAACAAAATGTTAAAGCTAACTTGACACATGTAAGGATGCTGCTGAGACACATTCGCCAGTGTTAAGGGAATTGTATAGCAGCCATTTTCAAACATTTTGTATGTATTCATCCTTTTTCGTTATTATAAGATCAAACAAAAAGAAAACGAAAAACATTTCCAAATCAAATCATAACGTTATTAATTTATGACATCATTTTTGTATTTATTTATATACTTAATGGTTAACATTGTGATGACAATTTATCTACCTAATAGTGTTTATGATTTGTATATAAAATCATAGTGTTTATATTAATAATTGTAGTGTTTATAATTAATAATTGTAGTGTTTATAATTTATATATCTAACAGTGATCTAGATATATTTCTGGAGTTTCTCGTTTTATAGTGAAAGCTAGAATATACATTACTTGAACTAATTAAGAAAACCATGATAAAACCTTGATAAGGTTTAGGATAGATGAATAAAACTAACCTAAACCATTGTAGACTAATAGACTGTACCATTAGCAGTAACCTAAACCATTATAGACTTAGACTGTACCATTAGCATTAACCTAAAACATTGTACTGACTTAGACTGTCCCATTAGCAGTAACCTAAACCATTGTACTGACTTAGACTGTAACATTAGCAGTAACCTAAACCATTATAGCCTTAGACTGTCCCATTAGCAGTAACCTAAACCATTGTACTGACGTAGACTGTATCATTAGCGGTAACCTAAACAATTATAGACTTAGACTTTACCATTAGCAGTAACCTAAACCATTATAGACGTAGACTGTATCATTAGCAGTAACCTAAACCATTGTACTGACTTATACTGTACCATTAGGAGTAACCTAAACCATTGTACTGACTTATACTGTACCATTAGGAGTAACCTAAACCATTGTACTGACTTAGACTGTACCATTATCAGTAAACCTAAACCATTGTACTGACTTAGACTGTATCATTAGCAGTAACCCTAACCATTATAGCCTTAGACTGTACTATTAGCAGTAACCTAAACCATTGTACTGACTTAGACTGTACCATTATCAGTAAACCTAAACCATTGTACTGACTTAGACTGTACCATTATCAGTAAACCTAAACCATTGTACTGACTTAGACTGTACCATTATCAGTAAACCTAAACCATTGTACTGACTTAGACTGTATCATTAGCAGTAACCCTAACCATTATAGACTTAGACTGTACCATTAGCATTAACCTAAAACATTGTACTGACTTAGACTGTCCCATTAGCAGTAACCTAAACCATTATAGACTTAGCCTGTACCATTAGCAGTAACCTAAACCATTATAGAATTAGACTGTACCATTAGCAGTAACCTAAAACATTGTACTGACTTAGACTGTACCATTAGCAGTAACCTTAACCATTGTACTGACTTAGACTGTACCATTATCAGTAAACCTAAACCATTGTACTGACTTAGACTGTAACATTAGCAGTAACCTTAACCATTGTAGACTTAGACCGTACCATTAGCAGTAACCTAAACCATTGTACTGACGTAGACTGTATCATTAGCGGTAACCTAAACAATTATAGACTTAGACTTTACCATTAGCAGTAACCTAAACCATTATAGAATTAGACTGTAACATTAGCAGTAACCTAAACCATTATAGAATTCCACTGTACCATTAGCAGTAACCTAAACCATTGTAGACTTAGACTGTAACATTAGCAGTAACCTTAACCATTGTACTGACTTAGACTGTACCATTATCAGTAAACCTAAACCATTGTACTGACTTAGACTGTAACATTAGCAGTAACCTAAACCATTATAGCCTTAGACTGTCCCATTAGCAGTAACCTAAACCATTATAGACTTAGAATGTACCATTAGCAGTAACCTAAACCATTATATACTTAGACTGTACCATTAGCAGTAACCTAAAACATTGTACTGACTTAGACTGTACCATTAGCAGTAACCGAAACCATTATAGACTTAGACTGTACCATTAGCATTAACCTAAAACATTGTACTGACTTAGACTGTACCATTAGCAGTAACCTTAACCATTGTACTGACTTAGACTGTACCATTAGCAGTAACCTTAACCATTGTACTGACTTAGACTGTACCATTATCAGTAAACCTAAACCATTGTACTGACTTAGACTGTATCATTAGCAGTAACCCTAACCATTATAGCCTTAGACTGTACTATTAGCAGTAACCTAAACCATTGTACTGACTTATACTGTACCATTAGTAGTAACCTAAACCATTGTACTGACTTAGACTGTATCATTAGCAGTAACCCTAACCATTATAGCCTTAGACTGTACTATTAGCAGTAACCTAAACCATTGTACTGACTTATACTGTACCATTAGTAGTAACCTAAACCATTGTACTGACTTAGACTGTATCATTAGCAGTAACCCTAACCATTATAGACTTAGACTGTACCATTAGCAGTAACCTAAACCATTGTACTGACTTAGAATGTATCATTAGCAGTAACCTAAACCATTGTAGACTTAGACTGTACCATTAGCAGTAACCTAAAACATTGTACTGACTTAGACTGTACCATTAGAACATACTGCTGAACATGGTTATAACAGCAGAATACAGACATTAAAGTTACTACCATATTATAACAAATACATGTGAGAAAGTTCAGTTTATTTTATGGCATTTTGTGTCTAATTGAACTTAGTATGCTGCCTCTATTGTTGATTCTATTAAGTTTATGTTTACCGACATTTAAAGGATGGCAGATGAAGTATTTTTTTGGAAAAAAAGTAAGATTGTTTTCAAAAAGCAAGCAAATTTTAATGCAAACTGGCATTCCTGGGTAATAACAATAAACTTCCTATTTTTTCCTTCCTGCTGCTGATGCTTTTTGTCAAGAATGTAAAATCTTTTCAAATTACAGTCTATTTTTATTGTAAAATGGCACATGTGGGTAATCACAAAAAATTCCCGCTTTTTTGGCTGGTTCGATGGCTATGGCTGCTGAGGAAGGATGGAACACCTGGTCACATTGCTCAGGAGCTGTTTTACAGGGTAAAAAGCCAATGAAAGGTGATGTAAACACAGGAAAGACTGTTTATTGACGCTGGATTAGAAAAGTCAGGAAGGTTAAGATAAAACAGATGAGCGATACCACATGATTTAAACAGATCTTAACTTGTAAATTACGGGGAAAAACCTGCCATACAAACCTCAAAATAATGTGCTGACAAATTACTACAGCAAATTTACCTGAGAGTCTGTTTCACATCCAGGCTTGTTTGTTGCCTGTGTTTAGTTCTTAAGGATTCTGTAATATTTTAAAGATTTTAGTTGAAAGAGTGCAGTGCTGGACTTTGAAATCGAGAAGTGGGAAGGGTTAATTTAATGCTGGCAACATATGTGGAGCTGTACAACTATGTATTGAAATATCGGGTAGATACTTCACATAGACATTGTAAATCACCTCCAACAACATACATATTTCCAAATTAAAAGAATACAATCACAAAGTAAAGTATGTTACTAATATTACACAATTTAAAACAAAGATATGCAAAGCTGTATTTAGAGACCACCCATGGGAGGTCCAAAAAGTGGTCTCTTAACACAGGTGGTCTCTTAACACAGGTGGTCTCTTAACACAGATGGTTTCTTAACACAGGTGGTCTCTTAAGACAGGTGGTCTCTTAACACAGGTGGTCTCTTAACACAGGTGGTCTCTTAACACATGTGGTCTCTTAACACAGGTGGTCTCTTAACACAAGTGGTCTCTTAACACAGGTGGTCTCTTAACACAGGTGGTCTCTTAACACAGGTGGTCTCTTAACACAAGTGGTCTCTTAACACAGGTGGTATCTTAATGGAGGTTTGTTTCGCAAGGAAATCATTACAGTGTAGAACAATGAAAGTAGTCTGTTAACACAGGTGGTCTCTTAACACAGGTGGCATCTTAATGGAGGTTTGTTTCGCAAGGAATCATTACAGTGTAGAACAATGAAAGCAGTCTGTTAACACAGGTGATCTCTTAATGGAGGTTTGTTTCCCAGGGAAATCAATATAGTGTAGAACTATGAAAGTAGTCTGTTAACACTGGTGGTCTCTTAATGTAGGTTTGTTTCACAAGGAAATCATTACAGTGTAGAACAATGAAAGCAGTCTGTTAACACAGGTGGTCTCTTAATGGAGGTTTGTTTCACAGGGAAATCAATATAGTGTAGAACAATGAAAGTAGTCTGTTAACACAGGTGGTCTCTTAATGGAGGTTTGTTTCACAAGGAAATCATCACAGTGTAGAACAATGAAAGTGGTCTTTTAACACAGGTGGTCTCTAAATGGAGGTGGTAACAGGATCAGGTTGTATATCTGCTATCTATTGTTTGGCAAATAGAAATCCTTGAGTATATCTTTAGAAAAATGTATTTAAAAATCACTCTATGCAAAAATGATTGTCTTCAACAATAATGGGATGCAAATAATTGAACATAAAAATAGATACATGCAAAGATAATTGCACACAAATAATTGTATGCGTGTAGTATGTAAATAATCGTATGCGAAAATTCCGTGATTTCCAGTAAGAGTTTGTGTTTATAAAACTTTGGAACAGAAATGGAACAAATATGTTTAGTTAACATTCTGTAGAAAGATGAGAGTCCAGATTGGTTATTTACAAGATAGTTCTTAGTCTGGCAATTAGAATATCTAAACAAAGTTGTATTAAGTATAAATATTGGGGGTAAATACATGTTCCAGCAAGCCAAACATAAATAAGTTTCACTGTAAGTCTTTAGAAATGCCTCAGGGCTGGGGTCTAGTGGAAATGGCCAGAGTTTGACCATCAGAGTTGAAAAGGAGACTGGTCAAGGCCTTTCTGGCTAATCAGCTGCATTGACCGGCAACTTCAGGCCATTACTGACCATTACCAGTCATCTTTTGCTCTGTGATTCCAGCACATAAGTCGCTAAAGCAATTACAGAGCCTGCTTCTGAAAGAAGATTTGAACAAATTATAGTTGCTTCATTCCACCTAGTTTCCAGGGCAAGTTCAAATCAGCTTGTGGTTGTGGTAAGAATATGGTAATCAGGCCTGTGCTATAAAACAGGGTTGAATACATGCAAGTTCAGTTCACTTTGTTGTGCTTCGTTTCATTTCTGTAGTGTCTTAGACAGCCAGCCAGATCATTTTGGGGGGAAGCAGGATTAGTCTTGACAACTGCTCAAAAATTACAAAAGCAGCTAGGCATTGTCCAAACTTTGTCATCAATATCACTGAACATCTATCTGTACTGTCCAGATAGCCAGCCACGTTATTTTGAGGTGAAGCAAGATTTAAAACTTGCCCATCACAACTGATTGTATCATCTGTTAAGATGGAAAATTTAAAAGCGAGACCATCAGAAAAAAAATGATCTAAAATGTCTAATGTTCCGGTCCATAGGTCTCAATCTTTGGCTACGTTTAATTTTCTCGGCCGGGTTTAATGGAGAAGAAACAGGCCATTGGTCATTAATCTTGCCTGTACTGAACAGAATCCTTGGACTCTAAAGCCTTATCAATGCAGAAAACGCAAACACTTTTTATCCGCGACTCTCGGAGGCATGATTTTGCCTATAAGCAGGCAACCGGTACAAAAGGACATTACACTGAATTTGGTCGAAAGATGGTGGGATTACTTTGGCGTGCCCGGGAGAGTCCCCACTTCCCTCGGAGATCCTATCTTTAGCTCCGTATCAGTTCTCGAGATGTGTTCTACGTGGTTACCAACAGTAGATATTGATGATTTTTTACGTTCAAGTCAATTTCAGGAATACATGTGTTTTAATAATGTTTCTGGGTTTGGTGTATTTTGTGGCAGTTGGCATGCTGGAGGAGTAATTACCTATGTACATTAATGCTGTGTCACACAGGTCCACAAAGTCCACACAGGTTTACTTACTTCAAAAGCTTACTGCTCCAACTTGACAATCACATTTGACAGTTTTTGGGAACATAAGAAATTTATTCGGACAGTTTTAATGAACCGCTTTAAATTTATTACTAATATTAGCTTTAATTGGAATTTGTTTTTTGTTTACACACTGTGCAATATTTAACTAGCATGTAGAATGTATGGTTTGTGCTCAGACTGGGAATAGTTCAGAAGAATAAAACCTTTGTTATTTTCAGTAGTAGTAAGTTCATGATATAGCAAAATTAACAGTTTTCTTTGCATTGAATAATAGTGGTATGATACTGTGTTTATCAAAACATACAAATCTACATAATGTCCTACCATGTAAGGAACATTCATCCTTGGCCCGTATTCATGAAACCATTTTCATGCTCAAACTCAGATTCTGTGCTCAAGCCCAATATCTTGTTTCCATGATAAATCAATAAAGAAATCATATTTTGTCAATATTATGGAAGAATGTTGGGGAGACTTGAAGCCGAATACTGTTTTCAATATGAACACTTCACGTTTTGACCATGTTACATGATTTTAGCAAGTAACAAGAAAGTTGGCTGGTGTACAGAATCCATGCCTGAGCATGATAACGGTTTCATGAATACAGACCCCTAACTATCTCCCCCTTTATTCCCCTAAGCCACCCCCTATCCCTGTATCATCATTAGTGGGCCTTGTTGATATGTTGTCACTTCCCCTGTTCTAAACTTTGAGGACATGACATTACTTGAAGACACTTTCCCTTCTGAAACACCTGGTCTTTTTCTCTTTGTGCATTTTCAAGGGTCTCTGTGTTAATCATTCTTTTTTTAAAATATTTTACCCCTGTTTAACCAATTTTGAGTTTGCATCCCAGTTTTGTTGACATGTCCATATTATCTTTTTTTTCACGATTCACCGCTCTTTTCCAACACCCAAGGGTCTTCAAGCCATGTCCTACGTCCTCCATGTAGTTTGTTGGTGTAATCCCCCCTTCCACATTCTCCAGGTATCTGGGAGTGTTAGTGATATGACACTTTAACAGTTTTTTGGGGGTCATAAAACAGGTGTTAAGAGCCACCACTTTTACTGTAAAATCACAGCTATTTGCTTTGAAGGTAACAAACCTGAAACTTGCCTACTGTGTTAGATAAAAACTTGTCACAGACGAAATGTAAATCACTACTTTCTGGTGAGACTTTATTTGTGTACTTTTCACTTGAATCAGACTTTGGGTCACACTGTACTTTTGTAGACAGGGGACATTTTCTCAGACGAGACCAACTAGATGTACCTCCTGTATCACTGTCAAACGGTCTCCTAACAATAAATGGTTTTCTCCAGGTGCTCCACTTTACAAGTATCCTGGATGGAAACAACTACGTAAATTTCATTAAAAAAGTTGCTCAATGAAAAGGATAGAAAACGTTTATGACTTTTCTGCAAAGTTTATATTTTATAGTGAATGTGTTATGTGTAGAATACCCTGCATGCTTTCTGTTTCCTCCCACGAGGGAAACAAATCTTCCAGAGCATTCATCAGCTAAAAAAGGATTGAGGGGTCTGATTTCTTATTAATTGCACACTGCCACTGTGGTATTTCGGCTATGGAGAAATGATGCTGAATAAGGAAGATGATGGTTTTGGATGACATGGTTATACACTAATTAGAGCAAAGTCAGGGCATATGTGGAATGTAAGGAGAAGGGGGGACCAGGCCGGCTGCCAGCTGGGTGACAGAGCTAGACCCCCCTTTTCTCATACCGGATGTATTTTGAGTGGGCTTTTAAACTGAAGTTTTGGTTTTTTTCTGTGTTCATATTTTTGTCAAACTTTACAATACTGTATAACATAATTACAGTGTATTACATATTGTTCAAATTTACAGCAAATAATTATACATAATTATGTAAATATACATTGAAAATTTGAAAATAATATATATCAAAACAGTAAGAAAACAACTTCATCTCAGTATGTAACCTTCAATTTCAGTCGGCCATAAGTCCTAGAGTGTTTATCAGTGGGTGATCATGAGTTGGTAGGTGGGAGAAGCAATCGGGCAAATTGTGTAGTTATTGTTTATCATGAGGCCGCTCTCGGTGAAATCAATGCTACTACATATGTCCATTTATTTTAAATAAAAAGTAGTATTTGGGACGACATGATAAAATAGAATGTAAAAAGTCATCTGCATGTTTTCTTTTAGTTAATAAAGTTTACAAATTGGGGATATATCTTATCAGATGAATTATACATTTGTACCTAGTGGTGTTAATGGAGAGTGTCAAGTCCTAAACCAATGGAGCCAGCAATGTTATAAGAAGTTGGTAACCATCTCTGCTGTCATCTCCCTCCTCATTCTCATCTGTTCACCGACATCCTAATCTTCATTTGTGCACATTTTGTATAAACGGATAAAACCCCAATTAAATCAGAAATACCTGAGTTTCTTTCCTCCCACATAAAAGAGTTCTGAGTCAATATCTGTAAACAGTTACTAATGAGTGTTGAGGTGATTAGGGAAATTGATGTATATGTTGGAGCTGATTTGGTACCACTTATTTATTGAGAGCCCCCAGATTGGGGTGTCAGAACCTGCAGGGGTTTTATGTCAGTCAGTAGACATGGAATTCAATAGATTAGTCAACATTCAGTGTTAAAAATATATAGACTGAAACATTCCCCAGAAATAACCCAGTGTGAATAAATATTTACAACCAAACAGGAATTTCATTTTTTGTTTTACATTTTTAGATTATTTGGGTAAAATTCATTAAAATACAAAATACTAGATTGTGTTGCACTCAGTGATAGGCTGACTAACCTGACAAAACCTTGTTCATGGATAGTCTCAGAAAATCTCTCCAGGCCTTGGTCCTGTAACATAAACTACCAGGGCTGTTACAAGTCCCTTACAGCCTCCATCTGGTGTGGTAATGAAGATGTGTGGGGGTGCGAACAGTCAGCCACCACAACAGGTGCCACTTCACAGTGGTTAGATTAGAAAAAATGAATTTAAAAAAATATTACTCAGTACTAATTGTTGAAAAAATAAAAAATAAAAAAATCTAAAAATAATTCTGTAGTTTGGAATTTAATGAAAAGCAGAAGATAAGACACAGTAAAAAATTATGAAAAATTCCAAAGTTATCAAGACATTTAATGAAAAAGAGATTTGGGAGATAATATAACAGGTGTGAAATTGAGTCGAGGATTTAATGAGGGATTGACATTATAGAATGAGAAAAATCCAAAGAAGAACTCAACAAGAAATATATATTAAAGAATCATTTTACTAAAAATGGAATTTTACATAATAGATTTACTAGAAATAAAATTCTCTACAAAATAGATGTACTATTAAACAAGAAATGTACACAGTATAAACTGGAAATACACAATAATTCTTGAAATTGGTGAAAGGAGAAGAAAGCTCTTTGGGAATGGGAACGCTTGATGTAATGGTGCAGAAACTTAGGGAAGCCAAAGGGACAGTTTGGTGGGTACTGAAACCCTAAAAGTATAAAAACATTAGGAGCGAGAGATAGGGTACTTGTGTGGTATGTAGATAACAGCTGTACAAATTATAACAGGTAGGAAAAAGCAGGCGTAATTTCTCATGCTGTCAGCAGGTGAAATAATGGTTGCATGTTCACATGTTAGGAATTAACTTTGGACAAAAACTCAACAGAAATTTTACATAATATATTATCCAGGCAGCAGCTGAAACTGTGCATTAATGCAGAAATATGTCAGCAGGTGCATCCCAGCCCTGTTCCTGCACAACTACTGGTAACATTTTAATCTGTCTACTTTCCTATAGAATAGGTTTTCTGAGACCAGAATTATGTGTAGCCCTTCATTGTTTTACTATATTCATACTTGTATGTGGACGTTTGCTGCTTCTATAGCATGTTCAATATACAGATCCAGGAAATAAAGCGTACCAATGCTGTAATGACTGAAATGTTAAACTCTTGTTAAAATACCCTGTAATCTGACAAGGATTTCCCCAGCTAGCTTATAGCTTTGTACACTAACCAGGATTTATTGTAAAAGAAACCTGTTTAACTTTGGGAAAGAAATGCGAAAAGCTATAAATGGTATAGATTTGAACAGAAAATAGACATTTCTTCTGACATCTATCAGAAAGGCCATGGAGGTCAAACAACATCTGGCAAAGGTCAAGGTTAGAGACTGTCTGCTCAGTGTCTCACAGTTTGGGACTGTCCAGACCATGTCCAGATCAGTTAATGTAGCTGTCACAAACAGGACATTTAGCCTTTTCTGTTTGTCATTTTACTATTTCTGCCCAATAGAAATATTGATGACAATGTCATGGTGACCAAATATGGTAGATGAATAAAGTAATTACCAAATAAGGAAGATAAATAAAGTGATGACCAAATATGGAAGCTAAATAAAATGATGACCAAATATGGAAGATAGATAATTCAGTGATGACCAAATATGGTAAATAGATATAACGATGACCAAATATGGTAGATAAATAAAATAATGACCAAATATGGTATAGAAATAATGTGATGACCAAATATGTTAGATAAATAACTATGTGATGACCAAATGCAGAAGATAAATAAAAAGATGACCAATTGCAAATATGGCATAAATAAAGCTATTGCCAAATAGATAAATAAAATGATGACCAAATATGGAAGATAAATAATTCAGTGATGACCAAATATGGTAAATAAATATAACGATGACCAAATATGGTCGATAAATAAAATGATGACCAACTATATGGTAGATAAATAAAATGATGATCAAATACGGTATAGAAATAAAGTGATGACCAAACATGTTAGATAAATAAATAAGTGATGACCATATGTAGAAGATAAATAAAAAGATGACCAATTGCAAATATGGCATATAAATAAAGCGATTACCAAAATGGAAGATGAATAAAATAATGCCCAGTTGTGGTTGAGAAATATTAAAGTGATGACCAAATAGGGTAAATAAATATAGTGATGGCTAAATAGTTGGCTATGGGATAACCAAATATTGTATAAAAGATCATTAAAGTAATGACCAAATGAGATATCAGAAAAATACATTTATCAAAAACTGATATACAGTTAACGAACAGTATAACATTTTGAATCAACCTTACTGCATCTTACCCTTTCGGGTTATAAGCTAACTGCTGACCATGGTCTACTTTCGGGTTATAAGCTAACTGCAGACCATGGTCTACTTTCGGGTTATAAGCTAACTGCGGACCATGGTCTACTTTCAAATCAGGGATTTTACATGACCTCAACTTACATTCAAAATATCAATACAACAACTTTTACACTAAGTGTAGCTATGCATAAATGGTCTGAACCAAGTGTAAGATTAGTTTTATCATTTTGGCAGTTATCTTCAGAATTTAGTTCTTATGGAAAGTTCAAAATTTCTTTGATAATAGCAAAATAATTATCAAAAATATGTTTTAGATAATAGAATACTCCTGACAATCATGAGGAATTCATTTTCATACACAACATATGATAACGTTCCCCTCGTAGGGGATTTAGTTTTTCGTGTTTTATAAAAGTGTTAAAAGTGTGTGTATGTACATTTACGAACCCCTTCGCAATTCCTGTCAGATGTCCAAACTTTGATCAAGGTGATAGAAACACCCATAAACAATAACCAGCGGAAACCTGTATTGGAGGTGTAACTTTGTTGCACAAGAACCAAAGGAATTCTCAATTTTTAATGCACCACAAACACCATTTTTTTCTATTAAAATGATATTGCTCTATAAAGCTTTATTGGTCTGTAACTCTAATACAGGCAAGGCATCTGCGTTGGCGAACATTTTCGAGCCAATCAAAATTGTTTATTATAATTAATTCGGTCATTTATTCGTTTTGTAGCAGAATGAGGGACACTGTGTTGTACCGCAGATATAGATTTTCTGTGTAACAGCCAGACCTTACCAATAAACAATGATTCCCTTGGTCATAGATCACGTTTTTGTGATCGCAAATGTATGAAAAAGATGAAATAGTTGTCATGTGTGCTCTCCTAGCTGGAACACGATCAAAATATGTGTTACCCTCGCAGACAGATAACGCGCCAGAAATTAAAGATTACTCCCAATGTTACGAGGAGGTATCGCCCCTGTATCAGTGATCAATGTGTTTCTGTCCATTAACTGGTCAACAAAGTTATGGCTTGGTTTTAGGGTTTGGTTTTGAAACTGTTAGTTTTTACATAATTTTCAATATTTTTGGCACTGTTTTCATATTTTTATGACAGGTCCATAATTTTTGCATTCGCTAATTGAATATGAATCTGTTGAAAAATGTTCAAAATTATTAAGTAAAAATTTGCCAGCCATGAAAACATCGGTCTTTTTGTCTCTCTTGGTCCTTTGTTGTTTTTTATCCAGATTCAGAACCACTGATTTTAGCACCTTTTTACATCTTTACTTGGAGAGCTTAGAGGCCTTGGTAATTTAATGAGGATTTACGATGGTATTGAAAATAGGATTATTCTCCAGTTAGCCATAAAATCTGTCAAAAAGTTTCAAAAATTGTAAAACCACACGGAGAGCATTATGATGAACGGCATATTCACAGACTGTTAAAACGGCAGTGAAGGTCACAGGTTACCCAAAATGGCCGACAAAACGAGCGATGTATGCGAGCATGGCAGTGCGGGTCACATTGCACTTCCAAATAAAGACATTTACAGGAATTAAAATATTGTTTACCCTAATAGAAGCTTTATTAGTTGTGTCAAATGACAACTTGCCTTTTCTATAAAAGAAAAAAATTGTAATTGATTTGTAATCCGTAATTAGCAGATCTCGTCTGAACCCAGTAGTCATAAAATCATTATTTATTTTGGTGCTTACAATTGTAATTAAAACCAATGAAATTTGTATAATATTGATACCTATTCTCTTCGATCTCATTAGAAGATAATGATATCTATAATGATTTTTTATAGAAGAAAAACATTTCTTTACAGTAAACTGCTGAAAATATTGATATAAAAGAAGGAGAATATTTGTGGGGATGAAAATTTGTTTTATTTCTGTACATTTTTGTTAGAACTCAAAAAAAATTGAATTAAACATAGACTACAGAGATTCAAGGTAACAGAATTCTATCAGAATATAAAAGCTTAGCTCAGACAGATGTGTTATTACATAAAAGAAAATATACAGTTTATTATTTTTTTTGAAGATCTTCTAAAAGGTAATGTGTATCACAAGAAAACACAAAAAGGCAGAATGAGAAGACAACAGGATGTCAATATTCCGTAGCGATACTTGTGAGACTTTCCCTAAACAATTTTATCCTCATTTGGACACAATCAAAATTTTGAATCCTTTGAAGCTTCCTTTAAAATAGACATTTTTCTGTGTCTTCTAGCAATTTTAAAAAGGTTTTGATTCCATGAAACTGCATTACATGAAATTAAAGGGTTTCTTTCCGTCGCCTCCCTACAGAACACACCACAGAAGTAGCCCGGCACACCCACGGGGTATTTCACTAGTTGGTAAATCAAGTCATCTCCATCCGCAGGGCTTGAAAGCACTTTAAGAAAAAGAGCAGAATATCTCTACAGAATTTAAGTTGGACCATTTAACTTATCCCTGCAGACCCTGCAGTGACCACAATGGACTCAGCTCTAGCTTTGCGTTGAATGAATCCATTTTGTTCCGCAGGGAATAAAGGCAATAAAAAAAGCAAAAGATGAAATGTATTTTTTTCTTAACGCTGGCTGAATTTGACATAGAAATTGGAGAAAACCTCAAACTAATTTTTTACATGAGAATTTCATTTCGATCAGATGTTATTCACTGTGCAACACAATATGACAACTTGAAAATGAGAGCAAGTGACTCACACCAATACAAAAGGCTAAGGATCAGTACGAGTATCAACAAGCAATGGAACCAATACATGTGGCAATGGCACACGTTGCGGATGAGAGACCTCATCCATTGCACTAACTATACCAACTTCTGATTCACTGATTTTATTTCAAATTTCCTGAAAGTTTTATACAATGTACTTTTCACTCAGTAAGTCATTAAAGTCATGATCACCAAAAAGTCTAGTTAATCAAGAAATATATAACTAAAAAGGTGGAAAATGAAAAATTATTAAATGTGATAGAATAAATTGGGCAATCAATATTTACTGTTGCATCAGTCTGTTATCAAAGACATGGTTTCAACTGAGCTACAAAGCTTTTAGACACTTGGAGTTGGTATGGTGCTTTCAATTGAATCTTAGTTTTCTAGTGGAGTAAAATTAGCCCATTTATATGCCAGTTGCATGATCATCTAAAAAACTGAATTTACTTTTTTTTTTCATTTTGACATAATGTTACTGGTATTGCCTTTTATTTTTTGCTGTGAGAAATATTAATTGAGAACTGATTACTGTTAGGGAGGCCTTGTGATTTGTCGTTGACGATATTAAGGAACATTAATTTAATCGTCACGTCTGGCCTGGATGTTCTCAGGAGACTTCTTTGGCAGCTGTCATGAAATCTCCAGGAAATCTCCCGGTATCAGGTTTGTGTACAAATGTTTTGACAGGTCTAGACAATTTTACCACCTAGTTCTACAGGGAGCAATATCCCACAACCATTTCACTTGGTGTCATTTAAATAATTCTTCACAGAATTTTAAAGAGAAATCTTCCTTATTAAATGTTTTTTCCTCTAGAAAAATCTTACTTGGCCAAATATATTTACTTCTTAAATTAACATCCATAAGGTGACATGCAAAAATATAATAAGTAATATTAGAAATTATTGTCTCTTACAGTAAATGTTTTTTTCCTGTGACATCGGTCACTTCAAAACACAAAGTTATTCTTTGGGAATGTAATGTGACATTTTTGAAGTTTCTGTCATAACTTAATTGAATATTTGTACTTTTGAAGATTTTTTATTTCATGATGGTATATTTTCAAATTTTTGAGGATTTTTGTCACATTTTGGCATATTTGTTTTTATTTTGATGTTTGTGCCCCATCATATATGTTTTCTGTTTTCAAGATTCTTTGCCCCATTGTGTTATAAGTTGCTACATTTTTTTAACTTTCTTATTTATTAATGTATATAATTGTCTATTTTCAATAAACTTCAGCCTTATTATACAATTGCCTGTGTGTGGCTCATGTCTCTGTGTCACTTTTAAGTACTGTCTTAATTTGTAAGGAAAGTTCTTGCTCCAGATCATACCTAACCTGCAGCGGTGTTAGCTAGAATGCATGACAATTTCTATTGGTGATACAATAAATCAATTTCTGATGCGAATATTACATCATAATAAGGAGATCACTTTCCTCATGCAAACTGATACCGACACTTGCCCATTAATGAACCGCTATAATGTATTTTTTGGATCAAAGACAGTGTTAATCTAAGATGACGAGAGAGCACATTCACACCTTCACCGATCAAAGAGCACTCGCATGTAGAAGAAGGTCAAATTCCACCAAGTTTGAGATCTTTACGGCAGATCTGCCAAGTTTCATTTTTTTTTCCGAACCTAAAATAACATCTTGAATATCAACATAGATATAGTCTAGCTTTAGTGAGCAACAAGAAAAACAGCTTGGTGATTCATTTTGATGCTACTGAAAGAAATTGTGGCAAATTTTACCATAACTGAGTTATCTCTCTTGGCTGAACTCGGCCAAAATATCTGCACAAGAAATCCATGCAAAATTCATCAGAGATTCATCTGTAAAAATGTTTCAAGTAGGCTACATTTCAGAAGAGGTTTGTGTATGTAATAGTTATTTCTTTTCTCTGGATCCATTTAAAGCTTTTAAACTCTGGATATAAAATTAATGTACCTTTTAATCAACTGAAGAATTTTGTAATGATTTGAATGTATTGCAAGTGTAGCTAAAAAAGAATAATTTCATCCAAAAACTACTTTTCTTTAAAATTCATTTATAAAAATAACTTAGAACAGTTATCTGTCTTATAACCCAGTTTGAAAATTTCATCCTAAAAACGTCTTACATATCAATGACGAATGGCCTTGGCTTCCCTGCCCTTGGGTTGGCTAGTACAGCTATCATAGGTTGTCCAGCATTGGCATTGGCTGGCCTGCCCTTTGGTTGGCTGAAGCACCCTACATAGGTGGTCCAAAATACTACAGTTTGTCAAATCCCTCAAGGGTTATATAATCATTTCATATTCTTGCGTGAATCCTCAAAATCGATATATAATCGGTAAGAAATCTACGAATGTCCCACACTCTGTCTCGGAAATGTACATCCCCTCGGTAACAGTGGTTGGCTGTCGGGCACCTTAACATAACAAGCTGTAGATTACTTAACTATAAAATCGTCATAAAATGTTCACACCCTGGGCGCGCCACAGCCTAGCTCATGTCCACACGTTTCGTAGTCAGCTCTGTAGATCGCTTCGCTTGCTCTCAACCTCCAGGTACTCTAGTACATCTTTCCCCCATTCCTTGTTACGCTAATAAAAACATAACTTCAAGTGGCCAGGGTCACGATTATTCATTTCTCTAAAGATTTATGTAGAGAGAAACAATTATAAAGACATAACTATGTATTTTACTGGGATGTAAGTTATCCTCGACTCCCCGTCTTTCTCTCCGACTTCCCTGTCTTGTGGGTTACAGCTATTGGAGTAGCATGTTTAGCAAGTATCAGAGGAAATGATGGACCCATAATAACCGTCATTTTCTCGAATCTGCAAAAATATATTAGCAAACACAGGATGAGACGGACTAATGGCGAGTGGGCTTTCTGTGGAGGTGAGGTTCCAGGCCTAAACATGAAGAAACATTCTGACAATATTTGTGTGTTCAATCAATACTTGTATGGGTGTAAATTGAAAGAGGTCTGGTGTTGATAACGTTAAATGACAATAAAATTGTCGTAATTTAGAGAATGACCATATGAACTCGGCTATAATTTATATGGAAGCCATCTACAGCATGTACAGGTGATATTCAGAAATCCAAACATATTTTGCATGGTTAACTTTGGAAAAGGTGTTTGGACATTTTTATCAATGGTTACTATCAATAATTAGAATTTTGTCAACTTTAATATTTTTATTAAAATGAAGAAGTTTACACATACAACTCTAAAATATTAAGAAAAATCATCAATAGCTTTCTAACAATTGAAAAAAATGGAATTTAAAATAAAATATTTGCATTGATTAAGTTGTGTTTTTTACGTTGAGTGGAGAATATGAAGAGAGACAGCAGTGGACAATGGTCTTGTGATCGGCCACTCAGGACTTTATGAGTGTCCATCATCTCAAATCAGATGCATATCGCCCTGCAGTGGATCCAGTGGTCGTAAATCTACAGATACCAAATGACCAGCTATATTAAAGTCCAGGGATGACTGATTATCAAATCTCTGTCCCCAGCCTTGTCCATGGTAGGAGTATTGATCCGGATACAGTCATGTCCAAACTCACTAACTCAGTCACTTACAAAGGTAATATTTTAATCCATAAAATGTTCTTTATAGATGATACTAAAAATAAAAATGTGCATGCTTTGGGATTAAAGCTTAACACTATCAGAAAAATAAATACCCGAAAAATTCCTACAAATTTCAAGACAAATTGGATTTTTTTTACCGGTAATTGAATTTTTTGGGGAATGCAACATTAAGCTTGATTGACTTTCTACAAATGGTTCCAATGTGAGTCACGGTACAGCACATTACACACTACAGCCATGGTCAGTATTGACCAGGGTACCGGGAGCTCTTAATTAGCTCTCAGATATTAATAACCAAGTGTTGGACCAGCCATTATTTATAAATTCATAACTGATAGTAAATGTTTCTGATATTAATAAACATTGAAAAATTCTCTCAAGCTTTTATATTAATATCCTCGAGTGTTTCTGATCGTAATTAACATCGACAGGAGGTTCTTTATTCTGTTGATAATAGAATTAACAAGATTGTAAACATTATTATTATGAATAAACATAATTGGATTGTAAATATTTCTATCATTTGTTATTAGTATCAAATTAATTCGTAATTCATTGTTTTAATAAATACAAAGACCAAAGTATAAAGGATGAGTTAGAGGATAAGTAATCCTTTGATAAATAAATACATATTATACAAAGTTGTCTGGTATATATATTACATAAAGTCATATTTCATATCAATTATGGTATATAGATGATATTAAGGTCTATGACATATAGATTAAATTTATTTCTATGGTATATATATTATATAAAGTCCTATGATATAAACATCATATATTGTATATATATATATACGGTATATATTATAAAGTCCTATGGTATATATATTATATAAAGTCCTATGATATAAACATCATGTATGGTATATATATATACGATATATATTATAAAGTCCTATGGTATATATATTATATAAAGTCCTATGATATAAACATCATATATGGTATATATATATACGGTATATATTATGAAGTTCTATGGTATATAAATTATATAAAGTCATATGGTATGGTATAAAAGAATCATATGAAGTCCTATTATATATTATATAAATCCTATTGTATGTATATATTATATTAAGTCCTATGATATACAAATTATATAATGTCCTTTATTATTTATATATTATATTAAGTTCTCTGATATACGAATTATATAAAGTCCTATGGTATATAAATTATATGAACCTATGGAAATGAACTATGTAAAATCATGTGGTATTAATACTTATGGTACCTAAATTCATGTGGTATATTTTGGTATTAAAATTATGAAGAGTCCTTTCGTCTATAAATTTCATAAAGGCCTATGGCATTATGTTAAATATTATTTGCCTGACATGTGATTTGGTTCAGCAGCTGTGTCGTAATTGTCACCCATAACAGATTATACAGTCACTAATTAGATAGGATATATTTCAGTAATCATAATCACACATTTATCTAGCTTTACGTGGCCTCGTTGTTGTGATGTTGACTGGCTTTAATTCCTCTATTGCATGAATAGCAGTGATCTTGGGCCTACTCCTCAGCACACCGGTATCTTATCTAACCCTGAATTATTGAAATCATACATGCCGACCAGCAGACTGATTGGCACTGCCCCTCTGTATGAGTTGTCCGCAGAAGTGGCCGTGCCACCAAACTGTGCACATGCATTGCCTGTCCTGTGACAAGTGAGGGGACAAACTATCGAATCAATTTGGATAGTAGCCCCTGCCCTGATTACAATCAAGTCCTGTGTTTTTTATACCCCGGATAATACCATGGGAATATTGAGTGTTTTTTTTATCCCAGATGAATCACACAAATTTCTAGGATTCCGTTGATGGCAGGGGTCACTGCCTAAAAACAACCAGCCTCCATTTCATATTCATTTCCCACATCAAAGCCATGATGTTTCGATGAGGCAGCGTCGCCTACACAAGATTGATGTCAATTTCCAATATGCAACAGGCCTCGGCTGCTTTTCAGGTAGATCATTAAAGGTTTGGTGTCCGAGATAATGGCAATCGACATGGAAAGTCTCGGAGAAAACGCATCAATATGTGTCCAATTAGGGCTTTACAGCCATGCGATTTGTGCAGTTTTCCCGCTAAATTGAAATCGACACGTGAAAGATGCGTGGTTTGAAAGGGTCTAGGAGGCAAATACGTATGTAAAAAACCCACTCTCCTGCCGATCTTCCCGAGTTATCAGATTGTCAAACTGGGCTGATGCTCAAATAATGAAATTGTAATGATTTTTTACATTTTCGCTCATCTCCTTTCCTCTGGCGAGTACGATGGGAGGAAATGGTATTGGTCAGGGAAGGAGCTACCGACAGCACACTCTCGTAAAGGTTGAGAAATGTAAAACACGCGTTTTGATCAACGCTAGGTCTTACAGCATGAAAAAGGTACATGTTCGGGTCCAGTCGACAGGAAAGCCGAGGACGCTGATGGATGTGTATTTGTATTAATGTGTGCCTCAGAGTGACAAATTTGTATGCTCCTTAATTAACTAGCTCTATCCACATCCATTATTTAAATCAGCAGACAAACATATTTCAAATTCTATTTGTTCTACATTTAGAAAATGGAAAAGATGTTTCAAATGTGTTTTTCAATGGTTGTTTTACAATCCGGATCAATCGAATTAAAAAACTGGATGATTATTATGTTTTAAACGTCTGTCATTGGTCAGCTGTTTATTGCCACCATCTTAACTTGGGCCAAATTATGCCAACATTATCAGATCTTCATTAATCATAGTCATCTTACTAGCTTTAATAGTTTTAATTCGGAGTAACGAGATTGAAATTTAAGGATGAAGTATGAAAGAGTGCGTGTGACCTTGTGCCAAACACACGACCGTTCCCAGAAGGGGATAGACTTGGACTCAAAAATTAAGTGGATTTTTTTTTCCGGATTTAAAACAAGATTTAGAGGGAAATCTAACAAAGATTTTTTGAGGTCTTCGTTTATTTGGTGCAAGAAAATTTATTGTACTTCAGGATGTCATGAAAAAAAATAGTGATCAAAACATTACGATTATGAAAATTTGTGTTATAACTGCACCTGGTGACTGTAGCTCAGGGTATCTCCTTTGAAGCAGTTTTTCGTTACCAGAAGGAAGATGACACAATAGCAATAAATTAGTTTTTCAAAATTTGTTCCTTATTATAATATATAAAAAAATACAGATTTATAAAAATAAAACATATACCTCAGCTTTAAATGTAGAAAAATAGACACAATAGCAATAAATTAGTTCGCAGATTGTTTTTAAATCATGTATAATAATTTAAAAAAATGACTTAACATATTTCATTTTGAATCAATTTTTAAAAAATTTGTTATTTATTATAATATCATAAAAAGAATTACAGATTTATAAAAATAAAACATATACCTCAGCTTTAAATGTAGAAATATAAAATGGACTGATTCTTTTCAATTATATAAATGATTAACATATGGTTGTTATAAATACTATATTAAGATGTTCAGGATCAAACGGCAATTAATTTGTTCAATAATGATACTTCGTGTAGTTTTGGAATTCTAATAAATACTATTGAACATTCGACGTACATTTTATAACTGTAGTCTAGTCTACACCAAAGATGGCAGATCTCAGTCAACAATACAAAACTAGCATTGTTTTGAAGAAGTGTCGACTCTGACATGTTCACCAATAAATCTCATTCCAGCCTTTTATTCACCCAACACCAACACCTAAAATCTACACATAAATGTCCCACCTTCATTAAAAGTTGAATGTGTGACCATTGAGGTCTGAAATGACCATGCAAAGAGGGATGTCCAGTTCTTAGTTTATGTACATTCCCAAAGTGTAGAGTTTCCTGGCTTGACCACGGTTCAGCCTGGGTCAGTTTGGAAGGGGAGGTCAACATCACCTAGAATGTTATTATAAAACTGTATAACTTGCTGGAGTTGTCAGTCATAGTGTACATAAAGTCCAAACACAGCCCCAACATCAAGGGAAGAGTTTTTATTACCTCCACTGATAAGATAAACAGGAGAGTTCTCGCTAGAATATCTACTACTGATCATCTGATCTAATTGTAAAATTTGACCAGTAGGACCCTAGAAAAGGTCAAGAGCATGTCACATGTTCCCATAAAGTGTCCAGAACTGGACAATGGGCAGTCTCTTCAGCTCTCAGTTTGATTGGGTTCATCAATTGGGGTACCTAAGGGGTTTAATTTAATCAAAATAATGTTTTTTTGTGAAACAAGGTAGATGCCATTAACATCGGTTTGTTTGAAATATTAAGTGACAATACCTATCAAAAATTAAATAACACAGAACTGGTTAAATTGCATTTACCAACCAACATTTCTAAAAGACTGTTATTTTAGAAAACAGTTTTGTCAATTGTAAGATAATTATGTTTGTCTATAGGTCTATCCAACTAAAATAAAAAAATCATCACAAAGATATATCACTTTTATATTATCATGTTCTATCAGACACCCTAATGTACTCTACAAAATTTCAAAGAAATTATAAAACAGGACATCTATTTCAATTGTTTTTTGGTAGCAAGTCCATTTTTCAATGCATGGTAAGATTGTAGTGACAGGCAGATCTAGCAGTACAAATGTTTTCTGTCACATCCCACTTGTCGGCAGATTTACGTCCCATCATCTTCATAACGATATTCTGTCACATGACATCCATGTGTGTGATAAATTACACAGAAATAGACATCCTGTACTGGTATTACTATGTAGCCTGCACTTCTTCACCTGACAGCTTTTTTTCTTTTATATCTGCTATTTATTTTAAACTTGTGACATGATAGGAGAGAGTTTTTTGGTGAAGAAGGGTTTTTATCTTCCACAGGCTCTGAAGACCAGGCCCATTAAAATTCCTCGCAATCTACACCCTTATAGACCTGCTACGTAATTATACATTGTGGCTAGATTTATTTCTCACTTGGGGAAATCGGAATGTTCACAATGACATAGCATTATAGATTGTTGAATCTTTTTAAAAAGTGTATCTTTTTCCAGGTTTTTTTTTCTCTATAATTAAAACCATTTTTATGTCCCTCATGCATCAATAATATCAAAAAGGGGAAATCTCTGAGGGACTTGAAGCTACTTAAATGAAATGTTTTTCTTAATGTTTTGGCATACAAATCTAAAAAAAAGTGGTTATTTTATGTGAGAAATGATTGGGGTAATGATGGTGGCGTTAGCTATATTTATACGACCAAAATGAGACGCTTCTGTCCCCAGTGGTAAAGAGGCTGACATATATAGAAAAAACTTGGACCATACTTCTCTCAGGGGATGATTGAGCAACTACTGTCCTCTGGAAACAATGGAACTTACATGCAGGACCACGTAATAATGCGTACTGATAAAATAAATGAAAGAGGTTCAATTAAAACTGTTCGTTTCCGTGTAATCTGGAAACATAGGCAGGTTACGATGAAAACATGACAAGATAATTACAATTCAAAAATACTTTAAAAAAGAATCTGGTATTTAATTTTCTTTTCATTTGGAATTTTAAAGTGCAAGGTGGTGGTGTAATTTTTTGTAAAATTTGACTGCAGTAAATTTAATACCTGTTAATGTAAATTTTACATCTGCTTTGTTTAAAAGAAATGATATTAAAAAAGAAAGTTAAGGATTTCACACGACAACCTAGTGACAACAGAAAAGTACTTTTTACACTTCTTATATAAATCTCAATTTTAAAATTCCTGTTTATGCTCTGTTTAGCTGATCTAGCTAGAACTAAAGGGTCCCAGGTTTCTGACTGATCAGACTAGAACTAAAGGGTCCCAGGTTTCTGACTCATCAGACTAGAACGAAAAGGTCCCAGGTTTCTGACTGATCAGACTAGAACTAAAGGGTCCCAGGTTTCTGACTCATCAGACTAGAACTAAAGGGTCCCAGGTTTCTGACTCATCAGACTAGAACTAAAGGGTCCCAGGTTTCTGACTCATCAGACTAGAACTAAAAGGTCCCAGTTTTCTGACTCATCAGGCTAGAACTAAAGGGTCCCAGGTTTCTGACTCATCAGACTAGAACTAAAGGGTCCCAGGTTTCTGACTCATCAGGCTAGAACTAAAGAGTCCCAGGTTTCTGACAGTATCCCTAGTTTTTACATTAATGTGATACGGTGTTTGTTCTCGCTGTTAATTTACACTAATTACTGTCTTGGCGATGTACATGTAGCATGAATTATGTACCTGATAAATTATGACTATCTCTTTAAAGGAGGAGAACTTAGTTGTCATGTATAATTTTTGTAGACAGGGATTTGGCAGGTGACGAGGAGAGGGCGGCCATTGTTTTCTCCCCTACCATGTTCCACCTTTGAGTCTCAGTACGTAGTGTTGAAGTTATAAGTAATGTAGGTAGATTCCTACCTAGGAGTACCATACAACCAATCACCATACACAGCTGTCTCTCGTCTCAAATTCTGTTTATAAAAAAACTGTTGGGGTCGGGCCTTTTCATGCTTGTTACAGGTACTTTCCTTACTAAACTATATGTACTTCCCGTAAAATGTTGGTGTCTTTCCCTTTGATTTTAGATTTGATGATGTATAGTGTTTGTCTAAAGACATGGTCCAACAGGACTAGTTCAATTTTCAATGAAGTTCAACCAGCTAAAGGAAATTCTTACAATTTTCCATAAGAAAGCAATACTGGAAAAAATGTTTCTTTCAACCCAAATATTGGTTTTCTATGGAAAATTTTATGAAACTGTAGCCTAGCTTGATGTAGTTTAACACCTGTTTTCATCAAAGTTTAATGAGAATATTTTCAAGTCATATTTCAATCGTAATTCAAAACCTTCCCTTGCCCCTAGAAAACTTCAGCCATTATTCTCCTGTCATAAAGTAACAAAAATCAGGGTCAGTGAGATTCTTTTTTGAGTATTGAATCTCGTAGATCTATAGAAATTCCATCAGGAATTGAGGAATCAGTTATTCATGGATCAGATGTCAAAGTGGCAGTGTAAGATCTGCCACAGGTTGAAGCCTCTTCCTCACACAGCGGACTGAGGAACCACCACTCCGTAACATTACTTAGCCCCCTCACACAGCGGACTGAGGAACCACCACTCTGTAACATTACTTAGCCCCCTCACAAAGCCGACTGAGGAACCACCACTCCGTAACATTACTTAGCCCCCTCACACAGCCGACTGAGGAACCACAACTCCGTAACATTACTTAGCCCCTTCAGACAGCTGACTGAGGAACCACCACTCTGTAACATTACTTAGCCCCCCCACCCAGCGGACGAGGAACCACCACTCCGTAACATTACTTAGCCCCTTCATACAGCTGCAGAAAATTATTAGTCACAAAATGTTGATTCAATCAAAAAGACATGTTTCTTCCTTGGCTCACATGTTTTCTATTTTAGCCTACATAAACAAATCTGTACAAGCAGAACTTAACTAAGAGAGGTGTATTTCTGGAGCAATTATTTCAGAAGTTGGGTTTTAGTGGTTGTTTGGTAACAGGTGCCCTTTGACCTAAACAGGAAGTGTTGTGAGGATATGGGATTTTTTCATTAAAAAGGCATGGCATCATTAATGCAAATTCAAAATGCAAGCTTTCTAGGTCAAAGTTGAATGAAGGTCTCAAATAAATTTGTAGGCAATTTGCTAAGTTCTATCTTCAAAGAAAACAGGTTCTGTTTGAACACACCGAGATTGAAGGTTGAACAATTTTCCTTCGGATTCAGTTACTTTGAAAAGCTTGCTGCATCATATCTTTTAGCCTTGTATACCAGGTATATACATTTCCTTGTCTAGTACTGGTTTACGATTTTAGCTTCTACAGATTAAAGAATTGCATATTGTATGAATCATACTGAAATATGTTGGAATCATAAATTTTCTTTCCAGCTCTGAGAAATCCTCTCCTAGACATCCCAGGAGGTATTTCAATTTGACAAAAAATACCAATAATGATAACTTCTGTGACAGATATTTCCATCTTTTCTCTTTTTAAGAAAATAAATAATGTTCAAGGAACCGATGTGTATGTCAACTGACAAAAGTGTAGAAGAGCTGAAAGCTGTCTGCTCAATTACCCAAAAATGTTACACGGCTGTTGCCATCATTGAGGAAGGACATGAAAATGAAAAATCGTCTCAATTTTGGCAAAAATGATTTTTAGACAATGATGTATCACAGATTTTGTTAGTATGATATCACCATTGGGTATTTCTTCATAGAAGTTTTCTGGCCAAATGAATTCTGCTCAATGTCGTAATCTATAGTGGAGCCATTGACTTTGACATTTGAATTTGACAAGGCTCCTCATAATCTCTGTAGATCAATCAAGCAGAATGATAAATGTATCACTGATCTTTTAACATCTGATTCGCAAAACGTTTAGAACTGTGTAAATTTTCTAGAGTGCTTGGGAGAAACAGACATGCTTCGGAACTCGGATTCACTTGATGCTTGACATACAGCTACTTTACTTGAAAAAACTTGCCCGATCTTTGTATTCTGCTATTTTATGGCAGGCTGTTATTATCAATGATGAGGATTGTAATTTTAAGACCATAATTCTTTGTGTTTATGAAGTATGCATGGCTCCGTTAGAGCTGTGTAATGGCGCGGGAGAGGTGTCGGAGGCATTCTGATATAAGGAACGCGACAGTATAACCACACGCTAGAGGGGAAGGCTCGGTCCTCGTCATGTACATTTCAGGGATCCATTTGGTCCTGTCTGGTCTGACTGACACTTACAAGTCCCAGTGAACCACTCTGATCACACAAACACGGATATTCACACCGTCATATACAGAAACACAGCGACTAGAAATCAGGCGAAAATCAGTTTTATAACAAATGGTTTTCAATGAAACCTTGTAATCCATACTCGGATCATCTGTATATACTTCCCACACACTGATGAGGATATTAAACAGCTTCCCTTTGATAAGTAAATATATTTCACCAGTATAGGAACATTTTCACAAGTGAGAAATATTTCACCAGTATAGGAACATTTTCACAAGTGAGAAGCACAGTAAAAATACTGCTTAACCATTCCATGTGATCGAAATATATTTTATATTAAAAAAATATATTTGAAAACCCTGTTCAATAGATATAATCATAAAAAACATTCTGTCAGTTGTTATAATAAAAAAAAATGTGTGGATGCATATATATGCATAAAAGTTCTTTCACTGACATCTCATTTTCGAACATCCAAAACAATTTTTTACTCTGGAATATCATTGCCCTTTGGTAACAGGTGGGAGACTAACTTTGTCACAAAGAATGCGTTGCATGGCGCTACAGAATGAATGTTTGGATGCTATCCCTACCAAAACACTTTCGGATGTAACTGAGTTCTATCTCATATATAGGTGGTCTTTTACATGTGTCATTTTGCAGTATTGGTTCTTATCTTTGAGCTGACTTGTCAGGGAGGCATTGCACAGAACTATTTGTAGAGTTCATCCTTTCGTTCTGTTAAACGCCACAATGCAATGGAAGTCTATAATTCCATATGGCATTAATCTAAATTTAAACCAATATAACAATTAGATGTATACCGAGTTTATTCATGGCTTTGAACACCATGCTACAGGATGGGTTTTTTCTGTGTCTGCAAAAGATATCCAATAATTTTCAATAAAACCCTTAATTGGTTTTCAAACCAGGAAGCTGTATGTCATGTGTTGCCGCAATCACTATTAGAGTGGCCACTATCACAGTGGCAGCCGTAAAGCCACCACGGACAAGAGAGACAGTTTTTGTCTATACCGACACTTTAATTGTCACGGACCGAGACGCTTTATGTGTCAGTGGATCATCGTCAGCCTCAGTATCAATTTGTCTCGTCACCTAACGACGTACTCCAGGTAATCACCCGAAGACGTGCCGGAACAGGACATAAACAAGGAGATACAACGGCCAGGCAGATATAAACGCAAGATCTGACGTCAAAATAAGACCAACAGTAGTAAAACCCAGATTACAAGGATCTCAAAATAAAACAAGACATAACTATAAGCAGAATTCGGTGGAAATAAATAAACATAGCATTCCTAATCTGTCTGACAGAACATTGCACGTACACAATTATACAAGGATACAGAAATGTTCTTAATGGAAAACATAAATAAAATCAAGATATAATAGTGAGCCTGCAACATATTTCTGATTCTTTTAATGGACATTTCTTATACAGGCTCTTAAAATAGTATCATGTTATACACTGAAAACAGAGGTTTTGAGAAGAAAAACAAGTATTGTGTTAGAGCTAATAGCTATACATACATATTGGCTGACGAAGCTGAGTATGTCCTACTTAATACTCGTCATTCTTACACAAAACAAACAGGTGCTTGACAAACATGAATTTACCGAAATTGCAACATAAACCACCAATATTAATGGTGATTTTATGATACATTGTATACAGAAACAAACAAAATGGCCGTCAGGAAATGTGGCTTGTAAAAGGATATCATATGTGGATGTAGTGTTGGACAAGATGGCACTTAACAGACAGTAAAACCCACCAGTGTCCAGCTGTACCCGCGATAACATTGTCAAATCATCGTCTACAGGGACAAGTCACTTTCCAAGGAGATTGTCATATCATATCAGATATGATAATAACAAAAATTGAAAAACAACCGTTGTCAGCGGAGCCCGAGATCAGTGCCATCTACAGTAAAGTGGGAAATGTACACAGCAGTTTACCTTTCACCATTTTCGCTCTCTGTAATGCCCGATAAAGGTGAATTCATATAGAAGACATTTACAGCGCAGAATACTATACATACCCAAGAGGTAGTAAATTTCACTAAAAATGGCAAGGGTAATAGAGGATTTCTATTAATAAAAAGTAGACAAAAAGTAAATATTTCACTAAGCAAAAATTAGAAAAAAGTAGAAGGACTGTTGTCAAGGGAGACCACCTTTTCTTTGATTTTATATGGTTGAAGGAATGAGGTCTTATAAGATTGGTATAAATCATAAAATAATAGACTATCATTATTAGACATTTTTCTTCAAAATTCACAAAAGATTGTCCAACTAACAAAATGTTCGGAAAACAAGTCGTTTCTGGATAATTTAAATTTTAATACAATTTCAAAGTTGTTGTTTTTTTCCGTCTTTGGTAAGAGGATTTTCTCTATCTTCAACCTACAGGAACTGCATGACCTCAGAAAGACGATGTAATGGACACGGGGCTCCTTAAGTCCTGACTTTGACTATGACTTAACCGAAAGGCATGTCGGTCAACACTGAAATCTGTATATAAAGTGGAGAGCTTGATACACAGAATGAGCTCACTGCTGGTCAAGTACGGACAGATTTCACCAGTTGACCACTATAGACTGTCGTTCAGGAGACAAAGTGCCATATGGACACTAGGAATTGAGAATCACACATCGACAGGGAAATTGATTTTTACTAAACTAATGAAAATGGACCAAATGCAGATGGACATGTCCACTGCAGAAATGAAAACGAGTAATTATATTACGGACCGAGCACATCACTGACCATCATCGTTCGTTGACTATCGTTGTTTGCCAATATCGTCTCTGACCATCAATCCTGACCATTGCATGTCCAGGGAACATCAACAAGACAAGATCAGTAAATCAACACCATGTTCTCTACAGTGACCAGAAATGACCGATACTGTGGACGATGCACTGGCCCATATATTGAACAGCGACTATCAGATCCGATCTCACTTATTAGTAAAGCAGGTCCGTAGTAGGGAACTCAAATAAAGAAAAGCATTGCAAAAGAATATAGGCAATCCATCTTATAAATGAGAAACTGTTTAACTGTCCATCTATGTACTGTTTTACTTGATAGATACCTAGAAGTATCCTCGTGTGACATCACAGGGTCCTACACTATATGTACTCTCAGATGTAAAGTATATGTCAGATACATAGAAACTCAACATTGTTTACAGCATTGGCTATTTTGTTTGAAATTATCCATATAATCTTTTTCATACTTACTGTAAAAGGTGAGCATTGATTAGGTTGTCTTAAAAGCGTCGGCTGTAGGGAATTTCCCTTTAGCTCGGCGGTGGAGCATCAGGCTGGAGAGCCAAGGGTCGCGGGTTCGAGCCCCAGTTCCTTGTCCTTCAACACTTACAATCACATTTAAAATCAAAGTTCATATATTACCAGGTAATCTAGTTATCATATCAAAATGGCAATGCATATAATATTTTCTTATGGTAGGGCTCTCACATTAACAATGAAAGTATACATTTCATAGAAAAGCATTTTCTGTAAAAGCAGCCAAGCATTATATGTCACGTGAAGGTTTCCATAGTGACAACTCTTTCGTATACGTGCCCTGTAAGGTCTTCCATACAAACATGTCATGCCCAACAACTTGAGAATATATACAATGTTTACGTGATGGTAGGGCTTCCAGGCTTTCTATTGAGAACCTATGGTTCTGATCCATGGTAAACACCATTCAGTGTTTTGGCAAAGGTAAAAGGTACAGAAAGATTAGTGTTTTGATGGTAAGTGCTAGAAACAGAATCTGTGAAAGGATAACTGCCAATGCTTGATTATTTACGCCATTGTCTCGAGTCTATACACACAGAGGCTGGGCTCACCACAGATACAGTGATATTTGAGTAAATAAACTGCAATTACACAGACGTTTAGCATTGCCACAAGATGTGGGAAGAAAATTTGGAACAAATTAATGCGATTGGAACAATTCCAACATTCCACCAAAAATGCTTCTTGTTTTTGGAGATAACCAAAGTTCACACTGGCGTAACAAATTGTCTGTGTAGGACCCTAAGGTAACTTGTAAGGATACCCTGACCAGGTGTCAAGTAGTTATGGATTCTTTGACCAGGTGGTAAGTCGTACATTTGTACAGAAACTAGGATTGGAATTTACCACCGACTCCAAAGCCAATACGCCCCGTCTTGTTATGCAAGTTTAAAATATTTTCTAGGATGCATAATGCTAAATCTACTCATTTTCCCATTTCTGACCTTCACACTAGACAAGGTCATAAGAATACTTATAATTGGATTCAAATACCGTTTGGATATCGTAACAAATTCACAGCATTAGATAGTGTTATTACAGTTGTATTACTTGTGATAATGTACTTAAGCATTAATAAACTATATTTCTGGAAAACATTTTCCGTCAATCCCTGACAACAAGCGTGGTCTGTTAACTACTACACTTAAAACAGATGATTGTCATATAACACTTAGCATGGATTTTTCACAAATTTGAACAGGTTCAAATGTAAGTTTAAAGAAGTGTTGAAGAGTTTTCCTCTCACAGTAATTGTCTTACGAATATTTAAAGCCGTTCCAGGATGAATGTATGTTATCTGCAGCTGTGGTGTCTTTATATTGCTATAAGTGCCTTTTGTTATCTGTTTGTTGAACAAATTTCACAACCAAGCACTTGTACTTTTACCTAATGTATTGTAGTTACTGTTTATAACACTTCTATGTTCATTCCACAAGGAGTACATAAAGTTAACACTTGTAATACACGAAAGAACAAGACTCGAAATAGCCAATATTTCTACGAATCAGATACTTATTAAAAATAAACAAGCATGCAATTTAATTGATTACTGTCTTCCTTTCAACATTTTGTGTTTCTTTGCAAATGTTGCAATGAAATAAACACCCCTGTATTAAGTTAATTGGTCTAATAAAGAAATTGTACATTTCCTGTTTCTGAAATCATCTGTGAAGTTTCCACACCGAACAGTAGGCAGCTGGTGTAGAGTGGCGTTATCAGGAAGCTACGTTCTGTCACACTCTTCATCTTTTTATGATTATGTATAACTACACCACTTAATTTCAAATTCAGACCTCTCACCCGTTCGTAGAGAAGACACAGTAACAAAAACACTGTAACATTATGCTGTTGGTAGACCTGAAATCTCCAGGAGCCGTGGACTCTATCACCGTCTACGTTGGCCTGGCATTTAGAGTAATTCAACAAAACTGGTTATCAGGGATTCTGTTTTGGTTTGTCAGTCAATTATTTGATAAGATAAGCATAATTGCATTGACGCTTGTTCTTGTTCAGTTTGTTAGACATTAAAGAAGGTACTTGTCACTTTCTGTACCTGGGTGAAATCTCCTGTTAGAGGCTGACATCAACTTCCTGTCATTGTGTACGGAAACGATAACGTGATCAATGAATTCGTCAGGAAAAAACACTACAGATTGACTTAAATAAAATCAAAAACCTGCACTTTCTGTCAGTGTGATTCATCAGTCTGATCGCTACCTTAAGTTGATGTCATTCTTATTTTTACTTCCTGTCAATATGATTCAGATTTTTGTTTCCCATCAAGAAGATTCTGCTTTCTGACAGTGTGCTACTAGGTTCAACTTCCTGTCAATGTGATCCTTATTTCTACTTCCTGTCAATGTGATTCTTATTTCTACTTCCTGTCAATGTAATGTTTATTTTCACTTCCTGTCAGTGGTTTTGACTTCTACTTCCGTCAATGACATCATAGGGCTGGTTTCCACTTAATTCCTATCAGAGTTATTTTTATTTCTACTTCCTGACATTGCATGGCTGATTTCCACTTCCTGTCTGTGTGATTTTGATTTCTACTTCCAGACAGTGTAGTGCTGGTTTCCACTTCCTGTCAATGTGATGCTTGTTTCAACTTCCTATCGCTTGATCTGCACTTCTTGTAAGCTGAAGATTGATTTCCTGTTGGTTGATACTAATAACAAGATATAGATCTTGTTAATAAGGGACAGTGTTCCAACTGACAGGCAACCACTGAGACAGCAGTGCTCTGACTACAAAGACAACTTACAGAACACACTCTCCACTCTCAGTAACAACTTGTTTTTGTACTGCCAATATATTTGCCATCACTATGATTGGGAGCTGTGAGGAATCTTTCCTCCATATTTGATGGTTACTGTGTTAGCTGAGGAGCCATTAGCACTAATGGTTTGAGCAGGGCCAACTCATCCCCCCTTCTCCGTGAGAGATGCCAACCATCCCCACCCTGATAAACTCTGATTAATGATATCATTATAACAGCACCATCTCCCCAATAGACACCTTGCAGTTTTTTCTTGGTGATAGCTTCCTGATAACCTGTATGACATCTATTCCTGCTCCGGAGGAGGTGAGCGTCCCCCAGCACACATACACTTTGTCCCGAGTACGATTGATGGTTTCTTCTATCATTTGTATACCCTGGTTTAACTCACTGTGAAAGAAGTCATTGAGAATGGGAAAACAAATGTACAGCCTATCTGACCTAAGGACTTTCATTTTAAATTTCTCTCCACACCTCTTTATATATCTGTTAAGACTGTACACTGTATGTCACTCAGAGGATGAAGTTTGTTTTAAACAAAGTTTTTCTGTGCTATATTACTCTCAGTGCATCAAAAGCAGTATATTATATATGTTCAAAATATGCACAAATTAGACTACCAAAGGTTAAGGCATATTTTGCCCCATCCTTGAACAGAGTAATGGTATATGCCAAATGGCTCCTTGGGTAAGGTGCTAGGGTATCTATACTGTACACTATATGTAGAAAATATTCTTATCAGCTCTCCAATAGAAATTGTTTTTCTCAGAATTTCCAGAGTACAGGTATTCAAAAGGTGATAGTTGTGTTAAAAATTACTGTTTCAAAGCAGTAGTGGTTTAATACATCATTTTTTCTAGGTTCCAATGTCTACTACAATGTACTATACTGGTAAATGTGACAATAGTTGTAGAAGGACAAAGAGTTAGGAGATTATCGCCCGGCCACTGGTCCCTATCAAGGGGCCATACGCCACTAAGGGGATTATCTCCCAGCCACTAGTCCCTGTCAGAAGTGAAAGTACACACTCCCAACACTTATACTACATTCAGATAAATGATCAAAATTAGGATCATTTACTGGAGAATTAGAGTCTAAATGGATATAAATAGTAGCTCTGTTGGTCCGGCCATGTCCTTTCTGAGTCAGCGTGGAGACCTGGTGTGTCCAGCATCCCAGACATTGTCATCAAAGCTAGTAAATACACAACACAAAGAATAATGAAAATCCAGTATTCTAAACTCTATACTATTAATGGGTAGAAACAATTGTCAACTACAAAATGTAGAAACTGTACAACTAATGAGTGTTAATAGAACTATTGTTCCAGAATAGACAGTATCATCAGAAGTTATTCCAAAAAACAAGACAAATTCAGCATAACAGCAGTTCATGTTCAGCTGAGGTTTCAGGGGCAGTAAGTAGCTTAGTAAATGCTTCAAGTGCAGTACTAATTCAGCTGAAGTTTCAAAAGCAGGACAAGTTCGGTAAAAGTTCCAAGAAAATATTCTGAATGCAGTATAAGTTAAGTGATTTTTTAGAAACCAATGCAAGTTCATTGAATTCTTTTTGAATATTTTTTTTGAAGTTGTCAAAAATTTAACCAAACACTGTTTGATGGAACACCTTTTTATTTTGGAAAATAATTGAATACACGGTTGATAGAAGGATATTGTACAGCAGCTTCAACAGTCTACCTACTTTGATTTTAATTATAGTTCCCTAATTCTGTGCTGGTTGGAATCTGATCCATATTATAATTAACATATTAACAGACAACAAAGCGGACAAATTGTATTAAGTATTGTCAGCTTCACCAGTCACTTATGTAAAATTTGGGTTGGCAATAATTTCTATATAGATTGGAACAGGAAACATGAAACAATTTTCTCAGGAATTAAACATGATTATCTTCAAATAGAAAATTAATATTTCTAGTAAGGTTTTTGATAAATAGCAATTTGAACATTTAACAGTGTGTGACATTAAGCATTACCTGTGAGCGTGCCTCATAAACTAGGAGAAGATGAGAAGACCTATTCATCAATATGATTATACCCTAACATTGATTAAAAATGAACAAGAGATTAGCAAGCAATAACAATTATAAGATATGAAACATGTATAATCTGTAGTGCTGAATGATGAACTTGATTCCGTCACTTGATACTACCAGACAATCCCAGGGGATGTTGATCAGCATTGACCATTGGTCAGTTCCTTGCATGAGGTCATATTAATATCATTATTATTATGCAGATATTTATCCAGCAATTTCACAGTCCCTAAGAGAAGCAATAGGGATTAGAGGAGACCCTCCCCAGGGGACTGGCTTTTATGATCAGACAATCCTGTGATATTTCAGTGTTCTGATACCTGGGGTGATAAACAGTTGATGAGATTTTTATGCCATTTACCATGCTCCACTTCTCACACACTTCTGAAATTGTTCATTTTCAAGTCTTTGCACAAAATAACTTGGGTGATAGATACATTCTATTGAGGTAGAACTTCCCCATTAGAACAATATTCATACAAGCAGATTACTTCTATTTCTTTTACACTCCAATGAATTTCATTATGAATTCCAAACACTCTCTGATTTTCAAAGATTAAAGGGTTTTGAAAGTCCCCTTTTATTGCTAGCTGATGTTACTAACAGACAATAAGGTGCAGTGAATACAATGATTGTAATGACATTTAGGTGGACAGAAGGTGCATGTATTTCTGCCATTGGCCATTACCGATGTGTGATTTGTTACAATTTGCCCTCTGAATCCAAATTAGCTCCCTTTATTTCATTCTTCATTCTCCTTTTGACTTCAAAATAACCTTTGCATTAACTTTAACACTTTTTGACGGTCTGTCATTACAGGGCCGTGTTGAAGATGTGACATCAGTTAAATCAGCATTTCATTTTAATTTTAATTACTTTCTCCAAAAGAAATCAATGAATTTTAAAACCAGCTTCTTGCATTAAAAGATGCAGAAGTCATGAAATTCAATAAAGATCTGGTTACCATATTTCTGTGTTTTACGTTTATGATTAGCTCCTGGTCATAGTAACCATCACATGACCGAGAAGTGCATATTTTATTCACCGTCTTTGAGGAGAGACGGGGCTAATTACGCAGCAGATTTTTCATTAAGGAATTGTGTAGGTTTCATGTTCATTCCTAAGGTCACAAACAGGGATTACAAACAATGGAGGTATAGCACTGCCGGACGGCCATAACCTAACAACGGATCTCACGAATCACTGAAATCCGATTGGGGTAGGCAAAATCAGATTAATGAAAACATTTTTATATGGTTTCAGGATCACATCGTCAAGACGAAATTAGCCCACTTTTGACTTGAATGTGGTCTGGTTTCACCACTGTAGGCAATAGGATTTGTTATCCCAAGTGTCCATCGTGGATTACGAAACGAAAAAAATTACCCTTAAATTTGCCTTTTATCGTTCTCCTGTTGCGAATAAAATCAGAGAAAAAATGGATATTACTGTAGACAGGAAAATGTTGTTGCAAGAAGCCATTGCAGTTAGATCATGTCTATGAGTATATTCTTGTTATAGTCGGTTTATAACGGTAATGCCCACCAGGTGTCTTATTTCAGAATCTTTTATACTTTTCCTCTCTGTATTTGTTTCTGGGCTAAACAAAACTCTCTAGAGACGTTTTTCAAATAAAGGATATTCTCGCATCGTAAGACTTATGTGGTCCCTCTGAAGAAGTACTGATTTAAAATAGGTCTCTTTGCAAGTTGTCTCGTAGGGCAGCTTTCGCTGAAGCTGTGGTCTTTTTTGACAGGTGGTAATTCAATACAGATTTTTCTGACTGGTCAACCATCAATATTCAACTGTTGGTGACCATAGGGTCTCTCAAGACAACTTCTACGACGGTCAGACAGATGGTACTTAATACAACTGGTACAATAATTCAGTACAAATTTCCTTTCAACATTTAATTTGATTGGCCCCACAAGACTTAACTTACCTACTTTTTATTAATCTGTAATAACGCGCAGTAACATCTGGGCCAACAATTTGATTAATATGACTTGAAATAACTTTTTCATAATTATTGTAAAATAAATAAAGTTTATATAATCTGTAATATTTTTGTATATTTCTTTTGATTTTTTGTTTAAGATGAGAATTCTTGGCTTGGTCATGTCTACAGAATAAAAAGTAATCTGGATTGTTACCTCAATTAATCGTTAAGCATAAAAGTATCCTTTATCTCATACCATGACTGACTTTTACTTCAATATTAAAATTCAATAACATATTATATTGATATATTTCATTAACACGTAACCTTCTCTGAACATCAACCAATAACTGTAATGTAACAGTCTAAAACTTAATGTTTTACTGCATGAAATCCTAATCTATTTTTTTCTAGAAAATCTAGAATTTCTGTTTTTAAGCAATGGAAGTCATTTTATTCTCTGATAATGCCACGCAGTTGTATGATTCAACTGGCTGTGGTGAGCGTTGGTTAGGTATAGTAATTTCATTACAGAAGAGCATTGCATGTTTGTGCCTATAATGCATTTTTCAAAGAGTCTGGACTTCTCCCTTGAATTTGATTGTGGGCTTCCAAATCACAAATATGAAATGAAAATAAGAATATTCAATTAACTTTTCTTCTCGAAAATCAATTAAGGTGTTTTCTTCAGATCATATCAGAAATATGAAATTTGGAGGGGAAAAAAATCAAGTTGGGAATTGAATAAAGATGACAGGAAAATTGTTGAAGTTATATATACTTAAGAATGCAGAGTTAATTACTCGGGTGTTCAGAGCCCTTTTATCGCTGCTCTGTAGGCAATTATAATGCAAGCTTCTGTGTAACCCTGCACGTTAATAATTATGTAATAGGTATGTATTCATATTGTTACCATGGTGATTCATATCACTCTATTGTAGGCATGTTTATCTATTTTGTTCATAAGATTTCTTAACTTGATAAATAACTTGCTGATCCTATGAATCAAATTGAATCCATTATGTATTTAAAGTAATGTGTTTTATATTTCAATTTTCAAATTTTTCAAATAACAACAAAATTGCTGTCATTATGCAATTGTTATTCTTACACAAAAACGCCTGATGTATTGCAAGATTAATCTCCAAACTAATTTGTGGTGCTTTCAAAGTAATTTTAAAAAAAATGATTAAAACTTGACTAGTCTATGAAAGTAAAAATCAAATAAAACTAAATTGTCAGAGTTTTACATATAAGAAAGAAACCTTGGTCTGTTCCTTGCATGAAAGAGAAGGTGAAATATTAAGAAATTCTAGCTGATATGAAAAAGTAATTACTGGTACATAAAGAGGTGATTATGAGATGGGTAGATCAAGTCCACTGCTCCATTGATCAACTTGATTTGTGTGTTATGTATGGGACTTTTCCCCTCGGCCTGAGGCAATACCTTGCACAAAGACGTCAATTCACAAATATCACACCCTGAACACAAATTACCCAACACTTTATCACCTTGTTTGATAAAACTTACCCAACGACTTTTTCAGACATTAATGTAAAATAGCCTGAATAGTCCTCTCATAAATATTTGGCTGTTTATTGTCTGTCATTTGAGTTGTTTGTTGCGCTGACATCCGATCCCTGGTTTCTCTCCACGTGTACTGATCTACCCTCTCATAAAATTGGAGCGTTTTTATCGTGAATTAAATCAATGTCACACACAATACCCGTTAATGTTAGGGGACCATAGATATTGGTACCTATAAAAATGTATCTCACCATTGTACTCTTCCTTAAGTGTTCAGGTGAAAATTTTACAGGTAGAAAATAAAATACATCTACAAAGCGGACGACAAAATTATAGGACCCACTTTTATACAGGCTTTTACAAAGGAAGTAGAACCAAGATGCGAAGGATGCTAACGATGATTGGCGTGTGTGTGATAATTGTTGAGACAGAGTCAAATTTCATGCTCAAAATCTCAGAGATTTATGTAAAATATTATGTCAGTCCTATCATGGAAAAAAATTGTAATTCCCATGTGATTTTGAACAAAAATTAAAAAGGCTTGAAATCAGTGAAGAGGTAGAACGCCCGATACTTAGGAACATAGAACAAAATAGTTTTGACGTAATCCTTTATTTTTGTTAAATGAAAGGGAAGGTTTATGGCTCCTTTAAGGACTCATTGAGTCTGTAATTTCTTCCTGCACCCCATAAACTGTGTCCCTTTATTACTTAGGGACTTTCTCCATCTGTTATGTAATCTAACACCAGAGGGATATTTACGGGCAGACACTATGATTTGTTTCCCTCCAACCTCTATCCGCTCTTGTCCTTCGCTGCCCGGCCTCCACAGGTTTCCCACTTAATCAAATTGATAAGTTTTACTAGAATTTCACAGATAAGCTGGTTTATTCTCGTCTATATAGATTTTTTTTATCCCACATGAATTTATATAGACATCACATTACCCTGTCTGAAATAAACCAAACAGAAAAAAAAAATTGTAAGCCAATTTGTCTGGAAATTGTCAAATTTCATTTGATGTGCTGGATTTGAGACGTTCCTTTTCAACACTAAAGGATGTGATACATGGAGCTGAATGTCGACCAAGCAAAAGTCATCTGTTTGTGGAGGATTGGGTTCTTTATTTCTTTTTTTTTCTTTTATGATTTGGTGACCAGAAGGTTGGTCACGTATTAAACTCATTACATAACAAAATTTAACTTTTAAAATTGATATTTCTTATTTTTGTGAGACAAATGGATTTCAGTATCTGTACAGGTGACACCAGGTAAATAGGGTTTGCCTCCCCTTCCTGTCACAATAGGTTGACACGTTTTATACTCACATTACTTGATCATGAGTTAAAAGGTCGTTCTTCTACGTTTAATTACATATGTGATTGTCATCATTTTGAGTAGTTATTGAGGCAATTAAAAAGAACTCACTACTCCAAATATTGATGTATTGTTCATAGATTGGCATAAATATTGTTTTTAGTTCAATATATTTTCAATGTTTGAAATATCCCATTTTTTCTCACTTTAAGTTGTGAATGTCATATTTAAAATAATAATGATTTCCACATTGATTTTACTTTTAGTTTCCAGTTCTTTTTTTATTTATTTTTTAATTTAGTGAACGTTTTCTCATTATAGGTGCACATACTGGTATGTAATTTTAAGAGGATTTATAAAATATTTTTCAACAATTTCTCTTTTCGATGGTTAAATTCTCATTAAATTGATGAGTGCTCTATGACTAATTTTAAGGAGTATTTCATGGAAATGTGAAGTCTGATATCGGGTTTGGGGATCACATTTGCGTCGACTAAATGTGAGGTTAGTTCATGTATAAATGATGGATACACTTCTCTTGCTAGTTCTCTCTAAATTGATACAGATAGTCCCAATTAATAGAGACCTTATCAACACTATTTTTACATTTGTTATTTGGTGAAACGAAATAAACGTCAAAAGCTTGTCCTGTAGTTTCACCTGCTTGAAACCAACCTCCGAGGTCTCGGATCATTACCCTGATACGACCAACCAGTATAAATGGACACCCTCCACTATCGCAGGACATTTGCGTGGAAATGGAGGATTTGAATTCCCAGTGAAGGTCTGAAAGTGTAATTTTCAATATGACACTTGGCTTAATTCATTCCCATCACTGAGATCAATCAATGTAATGCTTCAGCACTATAAACAATTCAGTGATATATTATTGATATAAATATGGATGCAAAAAAATCAAAACTAGGAATTAGAATTTATAGTGAACCTGGGTACAAAAACAATAATGTTATTATTCTGACAAGTATAAAATTTCAAATTTATAGTTGCTTTTTACATTTATTTTGTTTTTGCATTTTTTTTTTANCTTTTTTTTTTTAAATTTTTTTTTTTTGGGGGGGGGGGGGTTTAATTGATTTTTTCCACTATTTTCACTTTTAACTTAATCAATTTAATTGGGATTACCTTATAAGGAATGTTACAAGTTTAACTTCCAATATTTTGCAACATTGTTGTATGGGATGTTTCCATTTAACAAAGGGTACAACTTTGTTGGAGAAGTTTGTTAGTTTTCAATAAAAAAAAAATCAATGATTATAAAGGATTATAAAGTTTTGCATTTTTTTTTTAATTAGAATGGGTAGACAGTCATGGGTTAGAGAACATGCATTTATAATACGACCTGTCACAATTATTTCATATGTTAACAGAGTTTTGTCAAGATAGAAACGTAGGTAGTATAGAGGGCAGATGATGATTAGGAGATATTGAAGGGATGTATAGGGCCTTAATGAGTACTAGAACAGGAAACTCATTGTGTTTACCTGTAATTAAGGCCCCGCTGTCCAACAGCATACCTGAGATTACCAGTGTTTTGATACCGCTAAGCCCCACCGGCATATCAAAGCGATTAACTGCTCGTAATGTGAAGTGTATATCTGTATATCAAACAAGGCATTCCATTCATTGAAACAGAGACGTAAAATACAGGAACCAACTTTAAAGCTGTCATACAAGCGCTTCAAACCTGCAGACGTCGATTGAACCCCGTTCGGCACCCCACCGGTATGTTGGTCATGTGACCCTGGTTTCCCTTCGGTTGTTGATTTCAGGTCTGCTCAGTACAGAACGTGTGTGTTAGTTTCACTATCGTAGAGTAAGAGAGAGAGCACGTCTGCTATAGCTATGTGTGAGTTAGGTATCGTAACAAATATAGCAGAGCTATTATAGCGAATATTTATCAGCATACTACTCCAGTGGTAATATTTGTGTGAATTTTTCCGACAGTTTTTACAGTGTGAAGAATGTAGCCGGAGTTTTTTTGGGAATACGTCTGTGATTGTTTACTATGGAGATCGGATCTGGTACATGAGAGAAAAGGCCGGTGTTTAGAAAGTTGTACAATGACCCAATGTATGGGACTACCCGGACATGTGTGGAAGATGCCTTGGTTATTACACTATATTGTGATCTTGCTTCCCCTAACAATGTCAATGGTTTCTTTCGTGGATAGCGGGAGAAAACTTGCTCCCATTTACTGGAATGCATCTAATACATTGTAAGTACATTTCCATTTATCTCCGAAAAAACAAGAAAAAACACATACAATTCATTTTTAATTTAAATTATTTTACAGGATATATCCCGAAAATTATGATAACTAATTGTCCTCTTTTGACCATGTTGGATAATTGACAACCAGCGTTTTAACTTAATTAATTTTGTGATGTAAAATTTGAGTGTTTAGTCTAATGGAAGCCAGACATGGCTCTCATTCCCGTCATCAAAGGTAAGGAAAGGACCCAGTGGTCACTCAATTAAGACAGTATTCATAATGGCATTATGAACGCCTGAATACTCAGGTGTGCTTGACCATTAATGACACAACTAGGAGAAATCACATTTACCTGTCATCAGGTGAGTTGTTGGGTCACCCTTTGGACAATGGTAATATACCTGTCATATTGATAAATGAACATACCTCTACCTGTGTACTGGCTATCTCACCAGTCCAGATAACAGACACTGTTATATGTAATTTTCCTGATGACAAGTGTTATTCAACGTTGACAGTCCACTGTATCATATATTTACACACTAATATACAGATAGAAAGTCCAAGACTGGCTTAAATAAGTCTTAAAAAATGATACCTGTATGATAATTTCTCATAAAGGTAGTACTTTATTTGTTCCCAATGATTTTAACCAACTCATATGACCATAAAGGGAATAAGTACCTGAAAAGTAAAGAATATAATATATATACACATGTATATATGACTCTATAATCTTCACATCATTTCTTATTTTAAAATTTGTGAAGTTAGATGAGATAGGTGGAATGATGTGGGAAAGGTTAGAATGACAATGGATTATAGGCTAAGTGAGGAAATGAGAAGATGGGGAGGGGGATGAATTATTAAGGAGGTTTCTCGGGGTAGGGTGATTTATTCACTGGGTATTTTATCAAGTTAGATTTCCTCGGAAAACAAGAGAAAGGGGAACAAACCAAAAGAGATGTGTAATGATAGACTTCGATAGAAGAGGGAAATGCAATGATAGTAGAAGAGGAGGGTACACAGGGGAATACTAATTGAAAGAAAACCATCCGATTTATGTATTGATTCATACGGTACATATTATAAATCAAGATGGATGAACAGTTAGGGAATGACAACAGTACAGGTGGGTTCAAAGTGAAATGGAAACTGTCCAGGTAAAAGATTGTTTGTTGGTGATATCATACCTGTGTTTACAGGTATTTCAACGGTACAAAGATAATAATATATCTGATAAGGGGATGAATAGAATTATCTCAGAGTTATGTAGGTGTTATGTATAATATCTAGGTGATCAAGAGGGGATTTTAATATAAAATTGAATTCGTTAATTCAAGTTAATATATGCACAGGTGATTTGTAGTGATACACACCCTCGGTAGGAAAACATTTATTCTATAGGACGATAGTTTTAGATGAACAGATGTAATGCATACACCTGATTCAGGGGTTATTAGATATTATAATGATATGACAGACATTTGTGATATTTGGTAATTAACCTGTCAAGTCGTACCTCAGTCTGAATATTTCACCTGGCTTTTTACCTTTATACAGTAGATAATGACAAATCTGCGTGTATTACCTGAATATTGGCAGACTGGGTTACCAAGGTCATTTGTAATTAAGGTAGCGATAGCTTTAATATCTCTGTATTGAAAGGTATTACATTTGACTTTTTCTCTTAATTACCTTCATATAAATGTAATAATAGATTTTTTAAGAAATTTGTACATTCTTTAAAATATATGGAAATAAAAACTTTTAACAAAATTTATATTTACGACAGGTGAAACGAATTCAGATTTTAATCAGAATTTTCAATGTCTTTTACATATATTTGTGCATAAGAATCGGCCATTATGAAATGTGATTGAAATAACTCTTCGCAGTTGTATACAAAAGTTTGTCCCGAAAACCCTACAAGATAGAATTAAAATGCGAAGTATGCAGGTAAATTGAAAGGGAATTTTTCGGGCCAGAATCTGACGAGACTTGTCTTATTATACTAGTGAGGTAATCATGACTTATCTCTGTTAGTGATATAAGTCAATTTCATTATACTCCCATCCCGTTATCACTCAAGTATGAAATAATAAACAAGGTATTTCACATTCCTGAAAGCCTTTCGGGTATGTCTACCTTAACGACATGTACCTGGTACAGTTTTACCTGTGTAAAGAGCATAATACAGGTATATATTGATAATGACCACAAGTATGGGTTGGTTTGGTGACACAAATTTTAGTACCATTCAAAATGTGTCTTTTTCTCAACCCTATTATCAAATGCTTTGGGTGAAAACAGTTCTTTCAAGGAAAGTCACGACCACTTCATGTAAATAGCCAGACTCTTTGTCAAAAACTTAAAAACATTGAAAGGAAATGGTCATTTCTTTGTCGTTAAATGTTTGCGATATAATTTATCCTCATTTGTACTGAGGAGATTGAAATTTTATGACCTGATAAATATGTACTTGTATTTTACATATTTGAATGATGATTAATAATAGTGATAAATTATGCCTGTATCAATTTATAAAAGCTTAAACACTCAGTCAGCCGGAAATAGTTTAGGAAAAAGTCGGTGAATCAGATGTAGTTACCTCTGACAGACAGTTTTGTAGAACACCTGCCGAGGGATGGATGTCTCCGGTCCAATGACTAAATCTAATTCTCCTGAAATTTTACTACTTATTCCTATTTATTGTTTTTGATTAAAATCAGTTATATATATTTGTGAAACAGTTGGACTTAAAAGGTGAAAGGCCACATTTTCAGAGCTGTTAGGGGTCGGAAAGCCATCACAGTTTTGGATAAAATCAGTCTTTCCCATTTAGGCCTGTTACTGCCCGAATTGTAGGTGTGTGTATCTATCGGTTTTAGGTATAATTTGGACACCCTCTTAGTTTTAATAGCATTTTTAAAGGCCTTTTACTATAAGGATTTTGAATTTCCCATTTAACACAGTTGGAAAATCTCCTTAAATATAAAACGAACACCACCCATGTCTCCAGGTATAAAGAGTAACGGTTTCACACAAAGGACAAGTCAGTTTGAAGCGGTACACGGCCGAAAAGGCTAGTTTGTCTGGGATTGAGACTTAGAATTGTACACTTGGTTCTCAAATAAAAACACTGCATTTTACACCCATGTCGGTTTTGACATACAAACATTGACCCAATACAGATTTGTATCCATTCAACGCCTTTCAATATTCGCTGGCTGTTTCGTCAAAACATACAACATTGGAATTGTCAGTTGTTTCTTTCAACAGATATTTACACGAACAAGTTGATTTGGAAATCAAAATGGAATTCGTCTGGGTACTTCATTGTCACTGAAATTTATCAATGGATCAGTTCTATTCCTTGCATACTTAATTTATATTTAAAATTCTTTATTAGGTATTAAATTTCAAATCAACGTTAAGGTCTGTTGGCTTTTTGGAATTTTCAAGTTCATAGATGTTCAAACTCAATCGAAGAGAACATTGCATAAATCTGAATACAGGTAGATATTGACAGGTGCTCGTTCAGGTATACAAGGACAGGTATGCAGAATTGATTATGACCCTGGTAGGAAATGTGTTTTAAGAAGGTTTACATTTCTTGATGTTTCTGATGCATGAATGCGCACGGAACATTAAAATATGGCTTAACATGGGGGGAAAAACAAGCATATAAAGATATACTGATAGAGATAGATTCTATTATCTTTAGTATGTATAACACACTAATGAGATAATAGTACTTAGTTAAAGCTGAGTGTTAGACTATAATAATTACATTGAATAGTGTGAAACATCTAATAGAGAGCAATTTTATCGGTATAAAAGGGAGGAAGGATAGTTTGTGTGTGTATGCCTACCATTTATGTTTTTATTACCTAAGGTTACATAAAACAGCATGCCACATGTACAAGCAATCATATCTGGAGAAAGTATAAAGGCAATGGAATGTCGAAGTGTTGTATGTAATAGACATGTAAAATAAATCATTGTAACAAGGGCTGCAGGTACAGGAATACAAAGGAAATCAAGAATTTCACATGCTTTTACATGTACGTACGGTAACTGACATCAACTAAAGTATTTTTATTTTTCATTGCAAAATTCCTTATATATTATAGCACTTTAATTTCCAATGTCTGAATCAGATTATGTATAGTAATTCTTTGCATTAATCGGTTAAAGAAAAAACTTAAATGCTTATACAGGTGAATATTTCCTGTAATTATGTTTTAATTGTCATAAATACGGCGCCACAAGTCAAGTGTCTGGTTGTTGAGATAAAGGTAAGGTAATAACGTTTTCCTGTGGATATCCGTATAATGTGAGGCCTCGTATACCACAAGTACGACGCAAGTACTATCACCGGTATATATAGACATTAGATTGTTGTCAGTTTTACTTTGACATAAATTCCAAACGGGTGCTTAACAAAACCTGACCTTGTTGTCAAGGACCAAACAAAACTCTTTTATAAAAAAACTTTTCATAAATAATGCACAAATTTGAAATTTAAGTAGCTAGAAAAGTTTTCGTATCATTTTCAGACCGATCAGTCATCCTTGTTAAGAATTGCTCTATATGTATGGACCAGATTATTCGTAATATTTTGACATGGCAAAACATCAGTTTTACTAATATTCAAATCTCCATAGTCTGACAAGTTAATCATAACTGTTAGATTTCAAGATACTGATGAAAAATCTAAACTCTGATTATTTATCGAGCTATAAATTTCAACACACCCAGAGCAATGAATCATGTCTTCCCCATCAGTCTGTCTGAAAGATGAAGCAATTTTGGTTCAAAAAAATCAAGAAAAGCATGTCATGTCAAAATTGTGGTGATGAAGAATCAGGAGTATTTTTCTAAATCATCAACATTTGAAATGGACACATATTTTATCTCTTGAGCAGGAGATTAAATTGGGTCTCAACTGTATCTACAATGTGCTGAAAATTCCGAAGTTCCTTTAACATCATCTATACTTCGGTACTTCTGTAAGTTCAATTAATCACACTTTATCTTCCGAGGACAATTATGGTTAAATATTGGGCAAATTTGATGCTTTTTCTTTTGCACAGAATTTCATGTGAAGTTGAGAATTCTCTGCCAAGAGGATGTTGTTAAATGTGTGTGTAGAAGACAGAGGTCTCGGGTCACAGAAATGGTAAATTTTTATAATATTCTTTTGCATATCAAATCTTCCTGCCAAGATGTAAACATAACATTAAATATACATAGAATCTAGCACCTGCCCAGCAATGATATATCCTATAGATGGTAATCTATTACATGTTAAATCTTTATCTGTTGGAAATTTTCCTTTTATAACATAGAACTGGTGTTTGACGAAGGTTTTTGATCATGAAATCTGGTGTGTAAGCAGGTTTTGTACGTACTTAAGCTTTGATGCGATAGATTTGTCTTGGTTTTTCCTTAAAATCTTTGTAAACTGCAGTTCCAATGTGGGCAACTGATTCCTGAATCTCTGTACAAGAATAAAACTATTTGAGTGGCTGGTCGAGGTTTTAGTGCTCTACGGACGGATCGGATCGGAAGAACATCTTCCTGGTCTCTGATGGTCCCAAGTGACCAAAGGCTTGCCATTAAAACTGCTCAGTTCGCAACAGGATCGTCTGAGGTTGAAATCCTAGACATACTAGAGAAGTTTATGCAGTGTGCACATTGCATCCATGGTTCTGCAGTGCCAACATGTTTACATTTCACACATGATTTCGGAAATTTAATAACACTTCGGCTTTACTTTCACTTAAGTGATATACCAGATATTCTGGACTGGAGTTTTTTCACCCCAAAAATGTCCTAGAAAAGTAATTATTAAGATAAACGATGTGGAAAATGATAGATTATTTTAATCACCCAGGTTAAATAGTGTTCATTGAAGCTGAAATTTATCTCTCTAGTTCAAACACAAAGTTTGCCTAAAGATAAGAATATAATTAAGGTTTTGTTTACATGAGCTGTATACAAGCAAAAGTATGAGTGGTTAGGTATAGTGTTGTTGGGCCTGTTTACTTGCAGTATAGGTGTAAGCTGTATTCCACGTTTTGGTGATATATTTAAAATCCTTTCCCTATAAATCCAAGGTCGGTTAGGAATTTGTATCAACAAAACCATCAAACAATTTTGAAGTACTTACTAATTGGACCATAGTGTTCAGTGTTAAATTAAAGCACTAAAGATTGGCTTAGGGCATTATTTTGAACCCAGTTTAATTGATTCACAGCTAAGTTGTATCTGTCGATCTATTTCACTGACCACTTTCGTGAAAGGGACCATTTCAATGACCAGAGTGACCGGTTACATCTGACCACAAGCTGACCATTTGTTGTGACAGAGGTGTGTTACATATTGATTCACAGGTGTGTAAATGTTTATATACAGGTGTGTACTATTAGTGCTCGTTTATTGACAGGTAAACGCCGCACCCTCCCAATTGAAATCTGTGTTGATTGATTGTATATTCAATCGACTGTGATTTATGGTTCATTAAGCTCTAGCCATATTGGGACATATACATGTACATGGTATGCATGGTTAATGAATCTTTCCCAGTGTTGTACATGTATATATACCACAAACTGGAACTGATTTCTACCCGTGATGGAGTTCATATACAAGTATAGTGTCACAAGATAACGAGGTGTATGTATTCTGTAGCAGTTATAGGGACAAAAAGCGTCGCTGTCAACAGAAAAGTTCATCTTTTTGGTGGTTCTTATTTTTGCATTAAAATGTTTCTGCAAAGAAAAAAAAGATTCATTAAAAATATTTCTCATCTCTGAGAATTAGTATAGAGATAAACATATAACAAACACCATATCAGTGAATAAGGCATCCCACGAATAACAATTATTGTCGAAATACAAGAAATATTGAACAAATGGAAACAAAAGACTTTTCAGCATTAAAGATTAAAACTATGGAATACACTTGCTGTTTACTACTGAATCTACCAGTGGTTACATGATAATCAAGCTGATAATTGGTCATCAGATGTTAATGATAAAACCATTATAGGACCATCAAATGAAGACTTGCTTTGGTGGTACAGTTATATATATAGCTGTTAGGTATTCTCACCTCTTGTGTGAGGAGTTTACAATAATATACTAATGTAGCATGGGGCATACTCCCCCACCACCTCCCCATACCAGGGACACCCCAAGGTAAACATAGGCTGGTCCATAACAATAAACAGCTGGTGCTACTGGGGGGAAGGGTGTAGGGGAGGGGAAGCCTGAGGATCTGATGGGGGGATGAAGATTGAATGGCTCGTGATTGGAGGGGAGGGGTGATGGTATAATGAGAGGCTGATAGTAAGAAGGAGGGATCACAAGTATGTGGGTAATTGTTCCAGGGGTTTGACCCTACAGACACAGAATATACACACCCCATGTACAATTAACAGATAATTAGGAACAGGAGATGGGAGGGCTACCATAGACATTGACTGGTGTACCTTGTCAGGCTGCAGACAGAATACCCTGTCCAGGGTGAGGCAGGTTTGTTTTTAGAGACTCCACCCTTCTTTGTGTTTTTTATAAGTGTGCACACTGCATCCTATATCACAGTAATCAAAGCTTAGTCAACTTAACATCATTAGTCGTATTTGTATACAGGGTTCAAGCACGAAACCAGAATATATGTTTATTTTCTGAAAGAATATCAGTTATTTTATCTCAGAGTAACTTGCAAATCCTTCAATATTTGCATTGAAGGATTTGCTTACGCCTAAGAAAAACATTTGAAGGTAATAGTGAGGACCACACCCTCACCCCAAAACCTAGTAACCTTCAGGTAATTGTTATACCTGCGAAATGGTACCCCTCCAAAACTTACTGTAGGTATACGTACCCCTACAATGTACAGCCCACCCTACATGGTATAGCTGTTTGTGTTATCAGACTATAGCAATCTCTACTACAAGGTGACACTCGCAGAATGTGTTTTGCCTTTACTTTTTAATTAAGCCTTATCTGTTCTATGCTTGTCTGATAAAAGCCCACAGGGTTGGATTATTACAACTTCACAAGACTGCCCTCAAGGTCATCAACACTATGACAAGGTCAAACTGGTAATGCAACTCCTCACTTGTTTACAAATAATTAAAACAAATCTACCTGTTTTTGTTGATCAGTAAGGTAGATCTACATTGTACTTAGGACCTAATGAAATTAACTATTTTCTCACCTGTAATCATGTAGCCTTATCTAACATCTACCTGTCAAGTTTTACCTGGATACTTTGATCGGTAATTAGCACACCTGTCTCGGATCTGTCGGACCTTATACAATTAGCTGGGTGTGAACCAGATTAGGACAAAATTCTCTATTCTTTTTGAAAGTTACATCAATAATTTCTTTGTGAGCAATACATTTTTGAATGTAGATGTAATAATTAAAAATGTTCTTTTAAAAACAAGATGGTTATAAAATCTGTGTTTTCCTGTGTAAAGTTGTCAATTATTTTCACAGATTTATCAAGTTAAAATTTGAAAATGTGGACTTGTTACATATTTAGCACATACTGCTTTAAGATGTAATTGCACAGTAGGTTACTTTAGGAATAGAGATATAAATATCTCCATCATAAGACATAAGCACCTATCTCAGACTCAATTTAGAGTTAATTGCTCGCTGACAGTGGAGAGTCCTGTATCCTTGTTTCCTTATTCCATGAGATTGTAACATTTAGCGGTGGATGTATATAAACTATGACACTGTACTTCAGGGGATAGAACTCATTTTAATATCGCACCCTCCAGATTTCGCAATTTTAATGTCTAATAAAATTAACAAATTGTTGCCATATAGATATAGAGTTTAGGGAAAACAGCAGGAATTAAAAAACTAAATTGGTTTGCTGTTGCTTTATAGACACGTGGGTGTAGAATGTTACTGTGTGAGATTTCTGATCAACGTAATATTGGAAGACAAGAGTTATCGGTGTCTTTGATTAAACAGATAAGTAGTGCTGTCTGGTACACCTAACCAGACCTGATCTTGTGTGTTTACATGTCTCGTCCACTGTACCCCCTCAGGCAAACCTACCACGTACACTTTCTCCCAGGTCAGATACCATTATCACCCTGTTTAGTGGCCATTGTTAGTCTGGCAGTGTCTCCGTAATTATCCCCTGTGATATCAGTAGATAGATGACAACACATTTGGTTTTCAGGCTGTTTTCTTGTCTGTTTATTTATGACCTTGTCAACTTGTTCAGAAAATAGAGAAAGTAATTATTACATCACATCTATATATATAGTACATGATTGATTAATTGATCCATCATTGAAAACAAGTCCTAAATCTTTGATGTAAATAACAAAAGGGCCTTGAAAATGTTATGACCAATTAGGATCACAAGATGAAATTATCAATTTTCACTATAATATAATTATTATTTGAAAATAAATTAAGTGAGGAAGGAGAGAAATATCAATATTAATCTTAATAGATGCACACTGACTCCAGCTTTTGTAGTACCACATTAATATTAGCCATGCATGATCAAGTTAATTTAAGAAAGAAACATGAAATGTCATAAAAATGATTAATGGCCGACAGTTTATGTCACCTTTAAGAAAACCATTTTAGTGTTTTACCGAACAAAGATTTCTCCCTGACAGGTTTCCGTGGTAGCCTTTAGTGATAGATCAGCTCCCCTGGGAGTTGATTACATTGTGTTATGGCTAGATTGGTGCCAGATCTTCATTTTGAGGACTGCAGGGGTCATAGGGGTCACATCTTCTGGTTGATGAGGACTGTCTTGCGTTTCTTTGCAGTATCCATGGAGAGGAGGAGGGTTGCTTGTACTTTATGTCGAAATTTAACCACGTTAGCTGTTATAGTTCAAATACAAACTCAAGCCATTCGGAAAATTGATCCATCAATTGAATTAAGACTGTCGTAAGGTTTGGGTGGTGGTTGACAACGAGGGGACAATGCTGTAAGAAGGTACTGCCTCGTTGAAGTTAAACATAGTTATACCAGACATTTAGAACCATTGAGAGCCATCAAAAGACGATTTCCATAAAACACATTTCATTTGTTTGTAGTTATACGACAATTCTAGATCTGATTCCTCAATTAAATTATAGGAATAGTTCCATTATTGCAAATTGAATTTATAAGCAGTTTGACTTAATGGCAGATGTGTGGATCATCACATTGCTAACGGTAGATAATAGTGTTTTAAATAATTTCTGGTGTGCAGTGAGGGAATGTGTCGGTGTTGAAGTTTGTATACTAGAGAGAGATGTATCCCAGCCTTGTCAACATTCCACATTGGGTACAGTTCAACTCTGGTACATCTCCAATGTTAGTGCAGTCTGGTAGCCGGTAACTCATCATTTTGAACCAGTGAACACACTCGGAGATAGATAGGGCACATCCTTCCCATCACATACCTGTTACCTCATAACACAGCTTGTTAACGCAACTGAAAATTCATTACCAAAATGACCCAAGATTCATGCCCCATTGTGATAAATTATCTATTAAAGATAAGAGGTGTTACACTGTAGTTTTTAAATAGCCTGGCAAAAAATACTTCAAATTGTGTTTTCGTGTGTAGATAATGATACAGAATGTCAGATTTTGTCATGCAAACAAATTTCCCTACCATGAATCACAAGTAAGTATGTTTCAGAATGTTCACCCCAAGATCAAGGTCACCATTACTATAAATAGAATTTTTTGTCATCACTCTGTTAAACTCTTTTAGGATCACATATATTGGCTGAAGTACATGTCAAGCACTTGGATATCTCCAACAGGATGATTTTGACATCACAATCCAAAATAGCTCATTTATCAATCAAGTACTTCACTATCTCAACCAAGTAATGTTTCCTCCACATGATATGGGACAAAACAAAATTATGATGACAGACCTGTAACAATTGCCTTTCAACCACTCCAAACTTTCTTACCTGTGTACATAAACCAGTGACAAACAAAGGGATATGCATTTCTCTCACACCTACATATTGTAGACCATCGTCATGGCGAACACCAAGTATATCGTAGACCATCGCCATGGCGAACATTAAGTATATCGTAGACCATCGTCATGGGGAACACCAAGTATATCGTAGACCATCGTCATGGGGAACACCAAGTATATCGTAGACCATCGTCATGGGGAACACCAAGTATATTGTAGACCATCGTCATGGGGAACACCAAGTATATTGTAGACCATCGTCATGGCGAACATTAAGTATATCGTAGACCATCGTCATGGGGAACACCAAGTAAATCGTAGACCATCGTCATGGGGAACACCAAGTATATCGTAGACCATCGTCATGGGGAACACCAAGTATATTGTAGACCAATGTAATCGGAGGGAAGCAGAGACGTATTGTAAGCTTGACTCATTTTCTCCAGTTCTCCGTGTTGCTTAGATGCTTGTAATTAGATAGTGTCGATTGTGTAGATGTTTTGTAATTGAGTACTCTATCATTGGGATGTTTGTAAATGTGCAGGGTCCCTGTGTACAGACTTGGTTGAACATGTTTGGCTGGTTTTACCCTGTGATTATAGAGGTAATGAGTTTTCTTTGTAGCGGCTTTACGTTATCAAATGTACCGCTAACAAATTCCATCAGTACAGAAATTGACATATCAGAAAGTTTTCATCATGCTCCATTAAAAACAAATGGCAATTTCTTAACAAGAACTTCTAAAAATACTTTGAATTTCTGCAATCAGATAAAAACATAAACTGATGATAAAAATCTAGCTTCTAAGCAAATGACAGAATGCAGATTTCAGATCGTAATAATGTTTGTTCAAGCTTAAAATTGATCATGATATCAATTATTCACCAGGGTTTCCAGGTCTGCGAAATGCACGAGCAGCGATTATTAGAAAAAATCCATATAGATGAATAATATTTTCTGGGCAGCATTATGTTTTACTGAGGCCCAACATTTGTACATCTGCAGGCTGAAATTCCTGTCTCATAATGGAACACATTTTGTTAAATAACAGAGCTAATATTTTATCACAAAAATATTAATTTTCTTTTTTAATTGAAATATTTCAACCAGTTACACAGAGTCATTAAAAGTGGTTTGTACAAGCCAGAGAATGATACGAGTCAAATTGCTCTTTGATCCAGTCAGCAAAATCAGTATGGGAGATTGATGTCGTAATTTTTTTTCTCAATATTGAAATGACTTTTCGATGAAATGAGGACAAATCCAGCTTTTAATGCATTCGTTCTGGTTTAAGGATTCAGGGGTGATGAGAACAATTGAGGCAGCTTTGTAGAAAAGCTTGGGGACTAGGCTATATCAAGATGGGTAATCCCCCTTCGACAGATGTACAGAAGGGCGGGTTTAGCAAGACTTAACAGCCATGACCCTTGCACATGAATTACCTAAATAACATCACACTGGAGTTAACGAACGTGCCTAGGGATTCCTTTTTTGTGATAGTGGATTCCAAAAGGAAAATATTTCATACATTTTCCTTAAGAGTGTGTTTTACACGAGAGAGTGGCTTTGTGAGAAGGTATTTGACTTGTTGAATCATTCTTTACATGAAGATTGCAATGAAATCCAAAGACAAACAGGCAGTAGAATGCATGTCATTTGTCCCTGTTACCTGGTCTTAGAATTGTTTGTTCTGGCCTTATCGCCTCAAAATATATTGGCATTCCGTTACAGAGAGTATTCCACAGAAAATCCTGAACCAATAAATCCTGCAGCTTTGTTTTGTCAACACAATAAAGCAGTGATGATCAGTTGAAATTAAAGACTTCATCAACATGAGTTTATAGCCTGTCCATAGGAAGTAGGTAGAGGGGCTGATTTAATCACACACGACTGTGGAAATAGCCTTAAGGATCTTGCTAGGGACACGAGATGTAGGTTATAGGTAGTATAACTGTCATATCATTGTAATAATGATTTCTTCCTTTACATAGTGTTTGTATCGAGTCTGTTACAAGGTGTGGGGTGATTAGCTGTAGGACATCCTCTAGTTAGAAGTTTGATTGATTTCATTCATTTTGCAGTGCTATCATCTAGAATAAGGCATTTTTTCCCCTGGCAAATTCAATGCATAATCACTGAGAAGGAAATTAATCTATAAAGGAATGTGTTTTTGATGTCCATGTTAGGATTATCAACGTTTTACTGCCTAACAATGGCCTATAGTACATTAAAACCACAGACCTGTGTTATACTGAGGACACCTGCCTATTAAACATTCTCTAGATGTTTGGTATTATCATTGCTGCTAGTTGACAAATTACAGCCGAAGACATTTAATGTAAAACACAATGTTAGAATTAGTGTCAGTCTTTAACTGGACACAAAGCTTTCAGACCTAATCCCCGGCACCTACAACTGTTTCCTGTTAGAGATCATTCATCTACATAAGGTCCAATATCAATATTTGCATATCTAGCCCCTGGGACACGGGGACAGACTTGGATCACAGGCACAATTATTACAGCCTGTCTCATGAACAGACTCATGGGAATACTTTGTTTGGACACGCTTCGTAACTTTTTCTGTCTCTGTGTAGGGCTATTAAGACGCAGGGTCAACATCCAACCTTTCTTTGGGTTTTTTCACGTCTTACCAAACACGAGTTATGATTAATATCCAGAATTACACATGGGACGACTGTTTCAAAGTATAGCGTGATACCTTCAGCATTTTGGGAATCCAATTTACATATATTACAGGGTCTGATAGTGTATATAAACGACACTGCTATGATGTGTTTACATATCTGTTTTGTCTATGTAGCGTGATGATGAGAGTACATAACAAAGATATTTCAATATTTGGTGCCAGACTTGGAATTTGTCATTTTGGTGACATTTACATGATACCATGGAGAGCCACAAGCATGCAAACCTTCCATCTTAAATTGCATGATTTACGATTGCATTGATCTTGGGCCATTTTGGAATAAGATAAATTTTCGTAAGTTTGTATTTGGGATTTGTGACATATGGTTTGCTGTGTTAATCTGCCTCTTTATTTGTCCACCATTGAAACCAGGGTAAATAGTAAATATTTCCTGTTTGATTTGTTGATGGTGTGACAAATGGCCACAGACCAACCCAACAAACCCTGTGTGTTCCCGTCCAAGTGTACAAGTGTGGCCTGATTTGTAGTGGTCATTTGTCCGGCTCACAATGACTTGGTCAACACAAACTGTAATAACAAATAATACCCAGTGGACAATGTTACACAGTCGCCCAGCTGACCACTGTAAAGAATCAATGGCCACTTTCAGGCCTATAAACACCTGTAGTGACCAACATCATCTGTTCCCTAAGCTGCAAATGTCCAATACAAGAATTTTGGTGATGATGATTACTTAGCAAACATTGTCTTGATCCAGCATCAAGATGATAGTTACTGTTACAAATCTGACTGCTTACTTCAGATTATATCAAACAGAATGTACAGATTGGAAAACTTGAGAGCCTTTGCAGCCAATCTGACCACCATGGGTCACGGACCGAGATGGACTCCATGTCAATAATGATGGCAGGAGTTCAGGCATTTGTCCAGCTTTGTTTGCTAAGCATGACAATTTGATTGAAGCAGTTTTCCATTTTGTATTACATTGTCTGCAGGCTGGCAACCCCAGTCCAAGAAAGTGGCGTTGAGGCAAAACCTTGTTTGTAGGACACACAGATGCATAAGTACTGTCTTGTGCTTGCTCTCTTCTCATTAAACAGTTTACATTGGCTATAGAAAATGGGCTCGTAAAATAATGGCAGGCGGAGGTAAACAAGATTGAGCGGGGACAACAAATATGACAGCTACAATTGATGGAGACAAACAACATGCTTCCTTTGTCAATACATAATGTGGTGGCGAAGTTGTGTTGGTGGCCGTCTTGGAGCGATTCTTCAAACAAGAAGCCATTTAATGTCTAATTGTGGTAGACGCTGTCAAGAACACACCAACAATAATAGAATCATTCAGAGTGCAGGCATTGCATCTGTGTTATTTAGTGTGCACCTCAGTATTACTGGGTTGGTGGGACATTAGGCACAGTACAGGTGACATGGGTGTTGGGAACGGTTAGGACGTATTGTAGGGATGAGGGGCTCATGGTGAACTTATAGCTTATCATAGGAGATGGTATCTATTTGAGGGTAAAAGGGTGACACTGGTGAGAGGGAGTACAAGTTAAGGGTATATATGGTAAGGGGGTAGATGGGTTATATACAAATTAGATGGAGATAGATGGATCATGTACAACTGTGGTAAGGGGTGAATCAGTCATGTACAACTGCGGTAAGGGGTGAAGCAGTCATGTACAACTGCGGTATGACAGATCAACATGCTTAAAACTGTTCATGGCAATGGCTTCAGTGTCTGGACTCTGACAACTGTGTCCATTGTGTCACTGCAGTTATACCGATATATATACACCCATTATGTATGAATATATGGAAAGTGCATCACATAGATAAAGTCCAGCAGCTCCTTGCCTTTGTGATGAATACCACCATATGTGGTATATATACGGTTTACTATCGCGGATGCCATAAAGTGTGCGGGCTTGCGTGATTCCATCAGTTGTGTTCTATTCCTTTTACTTTGCCCTTCACATCATATTTGGTGCGTGGTTTACTGCCTTACAAATGCTACGTTTATTGCAGATAAAAAATAGGTATGAATTATGCATTGAATTCTCTTTGTTATATTATAATCACAGTCTCTTGAACACATGTATTTAAAGCTTGGATATTCTGTTAAATATTGATTATCCCAATAGTATTTCCATTAAATTCAATTTTAACCATTTAAGAAATATGCAACTACTAAACCAGTATTGGAGGCAGTTTGAGTTTCTACTGTAAGCTGCCCTTGTTAAAGCTAGTGGGATATGTTTGAACAGAAGACGGTGAAGCTAAGTGACCTCCTACATGCATCACAAGGTCGCCTAACCTCTCTTGGTGACAACATTTTAATAAAGACAAGGTCGTTGGTGCATTGTTTTCAGTTTGTCAAGGTCAGAATTTTTGTGTACAAGGAAAGGACCCACTGTTTCTGTGGGTATTTATATGTGTTCATATGTATGTAGCTAGCTGATACTCTCATCACTTTGTGGATGCCTGTAGTCTTAGTGATTGATGGCTAGTTATATTCAATTACTTGTCAATAAATCTATACTAAATTTGCCGCCTGATAACACCAGGTAAACAATAGCGTACTCGTTCACGATTCCACTGGCTTTTTATCGACTCTTCAGTCGATAGCAATTCTGTAGCAGTAAGCATGGGTGCCTGCACACATTTCTAATTAAATAACAATAAAAAGTCAATTTTTGTTGAAATTTTAAGGAGATCTTTGACAGTTGGACAATACTGAAGCCGGGATTATGTCCCACAGTCGCTGGAGAATTGTGCGGCTGTGTTGCCGGTAAATCCACTAACAGTGTTGTGGTGTTCAGTATCCGGAGCTGTTTTTGATATTTGCATGGCGTAGATATCGGAATGATCTTTGTAGCTGTCAGAATTCCCCGAGTTCGTGATCTGAAATGTTGAACAGTCTCATTAGAGTTAAGGCAAGCATGTGTTTTGTAAGGCAGCAGAAGGTAGTTTTTGTGACATTCTTACTGTAATTAATTATACTGATAATTCTATAGCCAGGTCTAAAACAAATTAAGTGCACCATTATACATTTAAAAAGATTTTTCTACCGATATTTTTAAGATAAGACAATTAGTGAATTAGAATTTGATGACACATAAAAAACCTGATATAACTTCCTTTAATTTAAAAGTAAATCCCTTGAAAATTTCATGATAAAATTAAATGTGCAACCCAGCTATTATTTCCGACCTGCAAGTATCCCCTAGGAGTTTTAAAGATAGACAGATCACTTCTGTACATGCTCGAGGTATCCCACAAACTTTGGTTAACAAGACTTGTAACAAGCTGGTGAAATGTACCCTATTGGGTCTAACAGTGCACTGTATCCTCAAAGACATTGATACTTACCACCTAATTACATGGTAGGTGTAACATCAATGGCTGGTCGATTTTAAACAAGGTCTGAGCCATGGTCATTTGAGGCAATAAAGGGTTAACAAAGCCTAAATCGTCCCTTAAACTTTGTAGAATGGTTGGTTGGTTTGGGTTGTATGAGAACACAACATTATCCAGTATGTCGGAGTCCACATTATGTACAGTTACACGGTCAATTTCATCCCTGTTCACAATTCTGGTGGTTCTCATCTCCGCCTGTAATCAGGATTCATCTCCTGTTTTGTAAAGATTTGAGTTTGTTATGCCCGATTGAGTGGAAGTGTCCAGCCGTAAGCCGAGGTGGTGGTCTGCTCAAGTGTTGGGTGGCACCCCCTTCACCCAGCTCTCATCAGCTTTGTCTGTCTACCAACTGTTTAACCATAAATTAGGAATAATGACAATGGATGTTATTATACTGGTACCATTACAAGAAGCTCTTGTTCAACATTTAAAAGATTCTGTCGATGATGTTATTACAATACATAATTATTAGAATACATGTTACAGCAGTGTCACAGATAAAAACATGACAGCAGAGTAAACATTGAGTAAATACTATAATAGGAGAAAGACATACGCAATGGTCACACCGGGATTCAAACCTGGGACCTCCTGAACTCTTAGAGGGACGCTCTACCAATTGAGCTACCCGGTCACCGACGATTGCTTCAGTCCAGTTCCACCACAATACATATACACCTATATGGTTTCAGTGAAAACACAAGTAAAATACATTATTGTGATCTCAGTGTTTGACACAGAGCAAGTAAAATATATATAGTTACAGTGCTCGCTAATACCTCTACCATTTTACAGTCCCTGTGAATTGAATTTTTGGTTTCTTAAAAATTCTATAACATGTCTATACGCTTGGTATCTGCAGCTGAGATGGGAACAAACAAGCATGAATGTCACATGACTAATGGCATATTAAGATTTGTCAATATTTGTCCCAATATCACACTAAAGGTTTTTTTGGAAAACCAGGATGCATGTATGCTGTCTGCTAATTGGTTTATAGATTTGATTATAAATTAGTTTCTGAACAGTTGTGTGGCACTGGTATGGAATAGTGATGAATAACTTGTAGCACCACGTTAAGTGTTTGAATCGATCAGGATGCAGTTCGTGTTCTCATGTATCTTTCGTATTGGATTCTCAAAGATATGTCATATTTTGTGTGTGTAACATGTAAGCCAGAATTTCATAACAATAGACAGGATTTCTATTGTACCATACAAAGTTTGACTCATATGGGATCATGTTTCACCATCTGCAAGAACAATGAACTATACGCTGAGTGATCACAGCGCAAACACAGCCTGGTAGGATTTCCTCAAATTTCCTTTCAGGTGATTTCAGGGGTTGTGATCAGCGACAGCGACCAAGTGTTAAATTTCCACCCCCAGGGCAAAACGAGTTCCCGGTTGGTTGGTCGCACTACTTCTGATATCAAGACATCACATGTTATTAGCGTCTTTCACTTTTAAATGTAATTGTCATCAAACGACACCTACGTGACCCGGTGAACTTCTGGCCAATTTCAAAAACTGTAATCAGCTGGCCGGCTGGACCTAACTAACGCATGAATGATCCCATTTGTAGGCAGAACTGAAACTGAGGTTAACAGTTAGGCAGAGTAATGACTGAATATGTAGGGTAATCAGGACAACAGTTAGGCAGAATGAAGTCCTAGTCATAGCAGGAGATATGGTTAACAGAAGGGATCACTTTTATATACATTTTTAATTGTGATCGGTGTCTAGAAATTTAAGGCCATACTTTCAATAATTGGATATTCAACTTCTGCTTGACCATTGTTTCTTGAGATTATAGTTGTATCTGAGTTCTGTATTTGTAATAGTGACAGTGAAGAGCACTGCTGGTTCATTGTTTACATCTGAAGACTCCAGCTGTGGTGACAGAGTGAAGGGCATCGTTAGTTCCCTGTTTTCTTGAGACCATGGTAGGCTTTGAGTTCTATATTTGCAGCACTTGGTGAGAAAGTATAGAGCACTGTTGGTTCCTCTGGGCCCAGAAATAGGTGTCTGCAACCATACATCATGGAAAACCATATTAGCAATGTATCAGCCGTACTTGGGCAGAGACAGAAAACAGGATATAAAGTTGTTGTGATTTAACAGGAAGATGGAAGCAATCGGAGACTCAACATGCAAACTCTCCGGCACATGCCACAAGGAAACTGCCAACTTTTATTGATGGTGCGTCTTAGGTTTCCAGCCACGCTTAGCAACTCTAGCAAGTGGCTTTAGGCTTCCATTGATCCCAATGCTTCAACTTAGATCATATTCAAATTTTCTCTGATCGTAACCTCGTCGGGATATTTCCATAATCATAGTGATATATGTTTCTCCTCTCTGTCGGTCCATAATCCCTCCATTGTGAGCAATGTACGTATCTTTATGACAAATTATCATTGATTTTATGATACTGTTAATGACGTATGTGGTTGGGAATTAATATCTGAAGTCAGATGATAGCAATGCTCTTGTTTCATACCCAGCTGTTGAGTCCCGATCGAGTCTTGCCTATTCAAACAACAGTTTTCATACATCTCATCAACCCAGTTTCCATTTTCTTAAAGACAAGATTAATTAAATCCTTTGGTTACTTACAAAATATTGAATTGCTAATCATGTGAAAGTCTTTATATGGATCAGAGCTAGTATGAGCTGTCTAATTATGCATAATGGCAAACTTGTCACTTTCAATGTCGCCATAGCAACAGTTGGTTCCAATCTCCTCATCTCTTTACACAATAGTGACAGACTTGGGTAGCTATATTTGCCTCCCGGAACACAATAATGGTGTACGGAAGTCCAAGGTAGATCCCAGAAGTCCTTAGTGTTTAATACTGAGCATTGATTAGTTGTCAACGGTAACACTGAGACTGGAGTGTATGAAGGAATCTTTAGTGTGAGAAATAAGGGCTGAGGGCATTGTCTAAATCACTACAGATAGCAAGTCTCTGGTAAGAAGTTGTATTCTAATGTAGTTTAGGTTGGAGCTATGATAGAGTATACTGTCCTAAAGACATTCTCTTTGTATGGAAATACTCTCCCAAACGAGAATGATGATTGGACCAATGCTAATAAAGGATTGTAAAAACACTTCCCTGCCATTTCAATGATACATTCAATGAGAGTGAAAGAGAAAAAAAATCATATTTTGGATGGATATTGATAAGGACAATTTTATTTTGAAAAAGAACAAACGTGCTAAAAATTGTTTTGAACAAGAATAGGCTTCTTTAAACAAGATCAAGGAAAATGATATCACTTGCAATGAAAAAAACCACGATGTTGTGGTATTGCTTAGACTTCAAATGATTGTAAAATAATCATTTGGTAACGTGTATAGACTGAGGATGAGTGTAAGATAGTCTTCAAGTTGATGTTGTTGAGAATGAGTGTGTTTCTGTGTGTCTGGTCTTCTCAGGAGTCACTGAGATGTTCCACAGTTCCTGATCAGCAGTCATTTTATCCCTCTCAGACATTCTTCTTCACAGATGGACGAATCCAGATCTAACAATTTTAACTTTTTGGCAAGGAATCTTTTTTATATCATGACGGTGAATAAAAGCGCTCGAAAGCTGATAATTGAATTTTGTGTTTAGAGAAAATCTTTGCGCTTTATGACAGTTCGTGTGTTGGTTTATGTGTTGCTCCTGGCCATAAGGTATGAGGTCTGCCCTGTTTGTCAGGCGCAATGTGTCTTGTCATCGCACGGTCCTTCTCATTGCTATTTTCATATCTTATTTGTCGGCATTCTATCATTTATTCAAAATTTCTGTCGGAAAATAATTCAAACCAAATCTTATTTTACACTTAAGAAAAGTCCCTGATATACACACATTTATGCAGTAAAGTTTAGTTATCGGAATTTTGTTTGTGACCTTGAGCTGAAACGCTTTAATCTTAAGGTTTCAGGTTGCAACTGGACAATTTAACCCAAGAATATGAAGTACCATTACAATGTCCTTGAGGTCCATTTTCACTGGTATTCCTGCAATGTTTTTGTTAAATATTGCCCCATTTTTAGCTGAACAACAAGGCTGTATTGGTGCAAGTCTGCAACTGTCCAATTGGAATTGCTCAAGTTACAATAAGATATTGCTGCTATCTGGAGAGTATAAATTGATTTTTCAACAGCTTCAATCCTCAATGGCTTCTGAAATTTTCCAGACAAGACACATTGAAAAAGAATGTCCTGAAATTAAATTGATTAAATGAGAGAAAAGTGTTTACTCTAAGATCGGAACCAAGCTTTGAGTGCTATATATCATTAAAACGTGCAGTGATACACGGCTGTCTTTGCCTGTTGCTGAAACAGCCAGGAGTTGATTTCTGGCCTATTAAGACAAAGCTTTTTTGTCAATATCAACTTTGTTAGATAGACTTTGCGAGAACATTTCGCCGAGTTATTATTTTCCTCTCGCGACACATCACAAATACATCATTTAGATAGAGAACTTACCCTGTATATAATTTGTGGTCTGGAATTTAAAAAAAAGTCAATACATAGGTTGAGAAAATAATGAAAGTCTCCTTACAGTTTTAGCTGCTGCTACAGGGAATGAAAGTAGCTGACACTTAATTAAAACGTGTCTCTCTCAATGGCAGTCATCTCGTGATGTTTCAAAATTGTCCTGACAAGAAAATACATAAAAATGGTTTACGAATACTTAATTTTGGATTATCGCTCGTAAAAGTGAACTAAGTCTTGTATTGCTGTATTTGATCCTGCTTAGCACAGGTAAGTTCAGAATAAATTAGTCAATTGCGTGAAACAAACATTTTCTGATTGAAGTCTGCATCCAAATTTGACACTAAAAGATGGACGGCTGCATATGACTCGAAAGACACGTCTCTGTAGGAGGGAATGTATTAATAGTTTGAATGTCACTAACCCCTGTGAATGCAGACTGAAGAAAATCCTGTCTCACTCACATGCAATGATCTGTGAATTGAAGATTGATAATAAAACAGCTTTCCTCGAGTCATTGATAATACATCAGTACTGCACTATTTCACAATTTATTGATTTTGTTTTTCACAAATTCAACAAAAATTATAGTTTTTAATTTCTTTCAATTTCGTTGAATTTGTCTTCAGTACAAAAATCCAATGTCTTACATATATTTACTGTGTTTTTGAGTCATTCAGTCAATCAATATTTAGTAAAACAGTCAATAATTGATGCTAGAGGCTCAAGCTTTGGAAATAATGAAAAAACATCAATCAGAATATTTACAAATTTGAGGTTACCACCTCCCTGCTGGGCTCCTATATCTTCTCATGTCAGGCAATTTATTTTCCCTGTTGTAAAGCTTTTAATTAAGTACTTGTTGTACTTAACGGATATATCAAAATAAAACTGTGTACCTGTATTTACAGGTAAGAGTCTCTAAGCACAGTCTTAATTTTTTGATGTATAAACATCTTCAAAATATGACACACACAAAAATCATCTCACATGCCTCAAAGTATGTAACAATGCCGAAGTTTTCCCATGGGGAGATTACTCTAAATGATTAGGTAAATTATCTATCACGGTTGAGAAACTTGAGTATTGTTTTATTACACAGAGGTGAATTACATAGCAGGGTTAAGTCTACAATCGGGAGTGTGGAACAAACCTGGCAAACACAGGTACATGTAGTTGTCTGATTGAAATATTGTATCATCCTGTTATTATCACTAGGGTACTTGTCGATATTCTGGCCAGTGAGAGGGATCGAGCTATTGCAGACTTAGATGGTGCATTATAGAGCTGTGTTTTGACAGAACTGATGTTGATTTCTTGGTCCAACTATAATGATTGTAATACTCTCCACTATATTTGTGTTGTTTTTACATGGATTGACATCATTTTGTGGACAGTTAATGTATGCCACAGCTATATGTAAAGTACTTTATGTCATATAAAGACACTAGATGTTGCCTGCCACAGTTTTATGTGAAACCCTACCATTAGTATCCCCTCTTACATTGGTTAATGAGGAGAGAGTAAAAGCTAGAGATTGGACAGGTGTAACATCATGACCCACGACATGGCATGTTACAAATATTTACATTAACATGGAAAATTAATCTTCATCAGGGAAGCCATGTTTACCTACACCACTCCATTACACTCTTTATCATGTGCGACAGTGTCTAGCCACCTTTCCTTTCGGTATGACACAATTTTTCGCTTGTTATCCATGTAGGGACTGGCGAGTATTTACCTTGGGAAATTACGTTACGCCCATCATCGTTTGCCTGTTGTCTGTGTCATGCAAGACCTGAAAGAAATTCTCATGGTTGTTTATTTTTATCTTGACAACAACATGCAACTTTTGTGGAACGCTTTTGATGTGCAAAGTTATATGTAGGCAGATGAGATAGATTTGTATTAAAGGTGACATTAGTATTTGGTTTGGAATCCTCTGATTTAACAAAACTCTGACAGTTTGGAAACCCTGAAGTCAGGGGTTAAAGTTTAGGTTAAAGGTCAAATTAGTTGGGAATAGTGTTATAAAAATTAATTGATGTTTAATTCAACATGTCAAATTTTAACAAAGAGCTAAGGTATCTTTATACCTCTTGTATATATTTATTTTTTATCATTCTTGTTTCATTTTTTTCTCTCAAGATTACGCTGTATTATATGTATTCTTACTTCGAACTACTGTGAACGGATGGAAATGTTTTACTTTATTGTAAAATTCCTTGCTTTTTGCTGTGAAGAGTCGGATGTATAATGATTTGTTTGGGGTCATTTGGTATGTTCTAAATTGACACAAGTTCAAGGCTAAAGGAGGGACAAAGCAGTACACACCTATTGTCATAATAAGTATCATCTATCTCCTTGTCGACATGTTTTTTTTTCTGGCAGGATGAAGTGTAAGACCCCACTGGTATAAAAAAAAAGCTAGCTGTAGACAACACACACAGGAAGAGAAAACAGCAAAAACATAACATTAATCTTTTTCACACTTTTTTTTAGACTTAGATTTTCTCATCATCAATCCTTAGCAATGTCCCCAGGAAACAATGGTTGACTGTAGGAGACATTCCCACACACCTGTACCGGCAACCTAACACACCTGTACTCAACGCTTCATATATATATACAGGTGTTTGTAACACCGTTATCTCATTACAATAGGAAGTCAGGTGTTTGTTACATCATAATACCTGGTTACAATTGAGATGTTAGGATAAAACAGCATTCGTATAAACAGATGCTTCTATTTCCGACCTCGTATCTTCACTAATCACATATTTTACCTTAAAAAAATCCTGTTTGAGTGTTGGCTATGATGTCAAATTTGCCATCTTCAATGTCAATTTAAATCGAAGTTGTTTGCTGGATTCCTTCCTAATTACTTTGATGCGGAAGCCAGTGGGAGGGATAAAAAGGCAATCTTATCTGCTGTTAGATAAGGTTAGACGAGATTTCCTTGATTTCTGTGGTACTTACCACATTTCTGAAGTCTATCTCCAGCTTGCTTGATGACAGACATGTTCTGGTGGTCTTGTGTAATTTGCCGGATTTATGTGCACTTCAGATTTCTGAATTTTTATCAAGATTGGTAGGATTGAAATTCTAGAGGAAATTCACCTCCCATTCTTTAATTTTTAGGATCACTGCCAAGAAAGTGACTGAAAACTGGTGAAGGAAGATGACTTATCTATTTTTTCTGTCTCAGACTTTGAGACATCAGTTCAAGACATGCTTGCATCTGAAACATCTGGTAACTTATAGATAATACAAAAAGGATTTAGCTTGTTTGGCAAATTCTTTCCTTATCTTGATGTTTATTTCAAATTGTGAAGTTTTAAAGTTTGATATAAACAATGTGAAATATCGATAGCTGTTATGTTTTTGGTGAAGTTGGTGAAGAGCAGTGTTGTCTCTATATTGGTACAACTTATGTGTAGACCTTTTGTTTAGTTTGATACATTGGTCTGTATTTGGTGATGGTGCCAACCATAAAGGCCATGGTCGACCTTGGTCCGGGTCTGTCATGCTTTAACAGGGTTTAGCTGATGGTTTAACTAAGCCTTGGATGTTTACAAGTTGAATACCTTGAACTCGCTCACCTGACCTAGTGTTGTGACAAAGCTCGGACATGTGTCGCACACCCTTACATCTGCTCCATCAAACCTGTGGTCCTTCATTGATGGAAAAATAAAATTTGTTTAGGAATGCGAAAGTATATTGAATTTCCCGTCCAGCAGTTGTTGTATTTGAAAATGTATTAGCGGATACGGTCGTCAATTTCAGGTGATCAAAGAATTGACACGTGATGTTTCCAGCGATATCGTGCAAAATAATAGTTAGCTATCTCACAGAATCATCACTTGTCAGCCTCGATTTAGCTATTCTTGGTCCACTGCCTCGTGAATATCAGCTCTCAAGTTTTTAGATTAGGTTATAGGAAAAAACAGTTTTTTTGGAAGATTGAATTTTATCAACAGATGGATGCATTTTCCTCATTGGTGGTAGCCTGGGGTGGAATAGAGCTCAGATTGATTTCTAAAGTAGTAGACATAGATTGTGATCCAGAGTAGTTGATCTGCACTGTCCCCTGAACAAAATGTCCGTTTAAATGGCTGTAGAGAACTTTACCGACTCCTTTATTGGATACTTAGCCTTTCACAGTTCACTGACCTTGCCCTTTGATCTCGTTAGCATGTTGATGGTGTTAAGTACATCTGGGTCAATGAATTTTCCATGATTCTAAATTCAAAATGGCTGCTCGGAACATTTTTGTTGGTAGCTAACATATAAAGGATACTTTGGGGAAAAATAAGAATGAAATTGTGAACAATATCACAATGTCTATTGGACCAATGAAATGTTTTGCTGGTAAAAAGAATCACAATTAAAAACTTGTGTAATGTACATGTTTGCATTTCTTCCGAGAGCGTTTATTGAGACCCACATCTTTTCCTCTTTGTGTATGAATGCTGCTCTCCCTTCATTTAAATAATTCAAACCTTTCCTGTTTCTTCTAATTAACACATGATAAGGGTGACAATACAGATTCTAATTTGAAATGAGAGAATTTCTAATTTGTGATTGAAAAGTTCTTAGTTCAGATCTATCGGGTTTTTTCTTTTTCTTCCATGATATCTAAACTTAGAATACATGTTGAATTCAATATGGATAACTGTTTAGTGTTTGAAATCATATCTTTTTTAAAAGAGCCCAAACTAAGGGGGAGGGGGGGAGGGAAAACATATTGGCTTCAGTAGTGTGAGTACTTTTGTCAAAATTTGAAGTACCAAGTTCAATAGGTCTTTTGTTACTTCCCCGTAGTTTGTTTTTGTGAAGTGAAACAGATGTGAAACAGTGTCCTGGCTGTGCTATTTAACCTCCTGGGTGCCTCTTTAGTGTTGAGGAAAACACTGGTATAAGTATAACTACCACCTGACACACAGACAGCCACTTCTAAAATCCCTATTTGAGACACCAGTAACAAACATGATGAATCTTAATTGAACCCAATCATGCAAGCAATAAAAAAAAAATGGAGTGTTATGGATGCGATGCTGTTCCGATGTCGTAACCGGTACACTTGTGTAAACAGTAGGGAGGCTAGCGATTACATCGTGAAAAACTGAAACAAGTTGGAGGGATGTTGGACCAGCCCTTAAAATGTAATTTCAAGATTGTATTTCATTTTGAAGGGGTGCCGTCTTTTGCGATAATCAAATTGTTGTGGTTGGTTGTTATAGAAACTGGTATTGAACATGAACCCCGGTATTAGGATTACCGGACTCAACATGGCACCTCACGACACAAAAATCGAGGGAAGTGATGAAATATTAAAATCTAGATCATTAGTCCGTAAAATAAAATAAAATCCATATGAATGATTTAATCGCTTCCTGAAACTTGTCAAAGAGTAATCATATTTCATGATGTGCATTTGAGAATTTGTACTCGTAATTTTGATTCTGGGTTCTAGATAATAATCCCAAATGTTCAGTTTCAAATTATGTTCTATAAGGTTCTTTTTGGGGACAGATTTGTTGGTTATAAATCTTGTTGGCACAGCATGCACATTAATCTGTTGAGATCTGTAAACTGTGATAAAATTCTTAGCATATATAAACACTTAACTTGTGAACACTGTCATCTAGATGTAGCGTTCAGCCCAGCAGGTCCATTTGGAACTACTCAATATTGTAGATAATGCTATACTGGTTGGTGTTTCCGTGGAAATCTACAGAAGTTTGTGTTTTTTTTAGAGTAAATGCTGTTAGATTGCAAGCCACCGCTGTGAGTTTGATATGGTAGGAAACATGCTGTGTTTAAAGAAATAGTTAATTGTAGTCTTTGTCCTTTGTAGTATTTCAAAGTGACTGAAGTAGCACATCTGATCGAGAGGTTTGTATTGACCTCTGTAATAAACCTGTTCAACCTGACAAGAGTTGCAGATGACCTTGACCTTTGTGAAAGGTGAATTCGTAAAAACTGAAGGTGAATTTCTCTCCTGGCCTGTCGTATCATCTGGTCTGGAATCACAGCTCATAACGATCCTGTGTTTACTTATATGTTCGTTTCATTGTGTCAGAAGGTCACACCGTCGCCCACTCCAACCCCCCCAGACAAACACTGTCCAATTTCATGGATTCAATGTCTCTTCCATCAGGAAGGGAACCATTTCCAACTGTCCATCCATATCAGCTAACAGGAAAGGAGACTAACAGTTTTTGTTTTTTATTAAGGAAGGAACACATTTAGACTGGTACAAATTTTAACCAACACAATTATGAATTTTGTTGCCAGCTTTAAGAAAGAAAGGAAACTTGAACATGTTTTGTTAAGCAGTATAAAAACAATAAGCCCATTAGGCCCAATTCAGGCAGACAAGATGTCAAACTGAGATTGTCGAAGATGTTCTGCAGGATTTGACTTGCCTCGTACTTATAGTTGTAAAACGGAATGGTGGTAACTGACGTACATACGGCTGCTGTCTTGCTAATATGTCTACGAAAGTGGATCACGTTTGTATCTCGTCTCAAAAATAACGCAAATAGATGTCAATAGCAAAATAATTGCTCAGCGATGATATTAATAAGCCATCTTGATTCTGTTGATGTGGAGTAATACGAGGGTTGGAAGGGACTGGGGAATCAATAGTCTACCTAAGGTGTAACACATGGTTATAAAGTGAACAGGACCTATATATAAGGTCATTTTAACTCCAGAATTTCAGAAACTTTATCCCAAGAATAGCCCATGAATCATCAAATCTGTCTTCTTTAATCAATTTTATCTAATAATATATTGAAAATCAATAAAAATATAATAACAAAAGCGTGCAGTCTGACGAGGTGTCTACATGTGCGATTTAAAACAACTCCCAAGACAAAAAAATTGGGAGAAGACATATATCAGGTTTTTTGTATTGGGGGTTACAACTTTAATTATTTTAAACAAAGTGCAGTTAGAGTTTCACCACAGGTAGAAAACAGTTCACACTGCATGGTAACTGGTGGTACTATGTACTCTACAAGGCTGTTGTGCCATTCCAGATAGCTGCGCACCATCTTGGTGTTTAATTGTCAATGTTAACGATCTGATGGCATGTGTTAGGGTTATTTATAACACTGACAGGGAATGCCAAGTGTTTTCACTAGGTGCGAGCAGGCTTGAAGTATGTCAGGTATACATGTTTGGTCGTCAGGTTTAGTAACTTATACCTGGACATTCAGGGTTGTTTGGGAATGAATCATCCTGCATGCGGCTCTAATGCAGGTGAAAACACATTACGGTCGTAGACAGGTAGTGAATTCCTGGACTCCTCTATTCAATAGAATCAGCTTCGGTTTTATTGTTTGAAGTTGACATGGACCTTATCATTGAAATACATTTTTGCTTTCCTAGGTAATCAGTAACCGAAAACTGTTGATATTTTTAAAAAGGTTTTTCACGATGTAAATATAGGTGAAATGCTGACAGTTGTTACTTCCCATATGTTTGTGTGATATAAAGATATAGATATTCAGGTACTTTCTGTTCAATTTAAGTTAAAAGCAATTTAGATATTTAATTGCTGGGTAGTTTAACAGGGATCAAAGTAATTTCTTTTAATATAATCAGAAGCTGTATGTATAAAGCGAATAAAAAAAAAAGATTAATATATTCGATTTGTTATAAAAGAGATCGAGACTTTACTTATATGAGACCATGCAGGTAAAGTATCTGCGCCAGGACATTGGCGTTGGATGAGTAAGGGTTTCAGGCAAATCCTACAGGTCACCAGTTATTGAAATGTCATTAAATTCAATATTAACAGCCAGATCTTCTCAGCAAACCTCTCCAGCTGCAATAATAGCACAAAGTGTCTGCATACACAAATGTAAGGATTGATGTTCCCATTTATCAGCAGAAGTTTTAATCCTTTACTAAGTGTAGGACTTCATCATTGGAGCATTTTGTTATTTAAATTTTGAATACTGCAATAATTTAATCATATATTATAAATAAATTTACAAATTCATCTTTAGTTAGAATTCAGTTAAAGCTCTGCAAAATAAATGTAAAAAAACAACACTTATTTGTATGTTTTTCATCATTTTAAGTATTCTATATCAAAAGACAGGCATGTATATATATATATTTTTTAAATGATGAAATATGTATATATGTATAGGTAAAGTGGTGAAACCTAATGTGACTTATTACAACTTAGCTGAGAACATCAACGGTGTCAACTGTTAACACGCACGAGTGGAGGTATGATATACCTGTTCACATGAAACAGGTAATAAACGAGATCATGTCATGCATAACTGTATCAGATTGTATTAGTGATATTAAAATTAGATTTCTTACTACAGCCTCAACTAGGGAGGATTCAATTAGAACTGTAAGTTTGTCAATTTTTATACAGATGACTTACCAAGTCATTCTGAGAAACATTTTGTAGGGATACAGACAACTAATTGCCCCCTTAAACAAAAGATACAGACAACATGCCCCCTTACACTAAAGATACAGGCATCATGCCCCCTTACACTAAAGATACCGAGAACCCAACCCCTTTCACTAAAGATGCAGACAACTTGCCCCCTTACACTAAAGATACAGGCAACATGCCCCCTTACACTAAAGATACAGGCAACATGCCCCCTTACACTACAGACACAGGCAACATGCCCCCTTACACTAAAGATACTGAGAACCCAACCCCTTTCACTGAAGATGCAGACAACTAGCCCCCTTACTTTGACAGTACAAATCTGCTCTGGCTGCAACACAAAATTAATCTCTTTCTAGTTCAACATTTTCTTAGGTTTACATATTGACAAAATTACATGTGATTTGGTTTGGTGATAAAGGCTAAGTGTTTGTTAAATTACACGTTTGCTAGTGCTTACAATTACTGCTTGTTGCCCATCGGTGAGAAATGGGAAATTAATTCTGCAAAGTTTATCTCTGGAGCAGGCAACAGGAAAGAAAGGAGCAAGGAGGGGGCTGAAGGGAGCGAGGAGGGGGCTGATTCAGGGAGGACTGACGTTTGATATTACTCAGAGTCATTTGTCACTGATGGTGCCTGAACTGTCTTGTGTAACAGGAGTTGTAATTGATAAAAATATCTTTTAGGTAATAATACTCAAGAACTATGCGAGTGGGCTGAGAAATGTGTTTTCTATTCTGTTTGAACAATTGGTTTTATGGGAAAGGTCAAATTATTATCTCATATTTTCACAGTTTGTGTAAATTACACAGGACTTGGCTTCAGAAAGGTCATTTAAAATCATTCATGTTTGACATCGGAACACTTGCATGTATGAAGTGGCACAAGGATATGATAAATATTGCAGCAATTTGGAAGTGACCCACTTGGAATGGACAGATTATGTAAATAGAATTACAGAGTACCTTAGATCTTCATGGTGTATCAGAGTTCTTTAACTATGTGAGGGGTGGGGAACAGAATTAATGTGTCGTACAAGAGCAGATCTGTAGTTTTGGGATTGAACATCTGTACCTAGAGCTAGAACAATTGTCAAAACTCCTGATGTGCCAAGCTCACTTGAGTCTGCATGTCAACATTGGTTGTGGTGTAAACTGGGGCCTTGGGGGGTCATTTCAGTTATGAGAATTTCACCTTGGTAATGGAAAGGCTGTGCAAATATGATAAATAGAAAGGAAGGGGCCCCCATGGGAGATTAGACATCTGAAATTTATTATCGATTAATGTCTGTGAAATGCATTATGACTTGCCAGCATGTATTATTATAATTCCATAAAAAATTTGCCTGTAAAACTTTGTATCCTAATAATGGAGGTTTTCTATGAGATGTTTAAGGGCTTTTTTGTTATCGGCAGCCATAAATCTGTCGAGTGATTCTGTAAAACCATCAGGTCCCTCATCCGTTTGGTGAGCTCTTACGATAATTCATGTCAGTGTATGTAATGACCTCGGCTCTATCAGAATCATCCACACGCCGACAGACATCGTCAGTATTGTAATCGTCAAGGTACGTAGGCTAGTCCTTTGAATACTTGGCGTAACATGTGCAGCTCTCAGACGTACTTGCATAGGTATAATACGTAATTACATAACTGTTAAAGAATGCTCAACACAGAATAGATCATCTTCTATTGTGAGCATAGACGAGGATAAATTACCGTCAATTTTCACAATTTCGTTAATAAGAAATTCTCATTATATTTTAATATAAAGAGGAGTAGATAATGAAGGCTGTGTTAAAGCCCTCTCTTGAGTCATGTCTATCTGTAGACACATTCATTAATATTTAGAATGTAATTTTCGGTAAAGGTAAGTACCTGTCAAATTTGGAACACTTCGAGTTGAAGAGTGTATGTCCCTGTTATCTGTGTGTCTACAATATTATGAGATAAGGTAATATTTAATACATAAACATCGTACTTTCATAACTGTCTGTTTGATTGGTTGGATTAACCAAAACTTGAATGAATTAGATGTGTTTGATTGCCCAGTTTAAGGACAAATTATCCTAAACCACACCTGATTGGTCAGATTAGTTCAGGACTTACACAAGAGGTCGTCTGATTGGTGAGATGTTGGGGCGACAATGTCCTGTGGTGTTTGTGTACATTAGATAGCCCACTATCTACTGTTGAGTGCCTTGTGTTGGAGTGAAGCCTTACTTTGAGACGAGAACAAACAGTCAGCAATGGACACCCCCTTAGGCTTAATCCAAACCACCTAATTTAATTAGCATACAATTACCCTGTCATCTCTAAGGGCTGCTGTCACTGCTCAAAGACTCTAATCACTCCAGCGTCGATATTTACGACAAAATCTACAATAACTGGTCCTAAAATCCTCAGATCTTCTGACAGTTTATTGTTAAAGACTAATTTTCTTCGACAAATTTGTCATGGTGTTTTGGATTTGTAACACGTAGAACATGATTGTTGAATACGGCTCTTTGATATTGTTCAGAGTGAAACAAAAATTGTATTTATGTTTGATTTTTCGATTCCAGAATTGGACTAGCTTGTACTGGAGGCAAATTTAGTCATTTAAATTCTGTTCATGATATAAATGGTTGGTATTTATTAAATTGACTCATTAGCTTTCGTAGTAAAGGGAGAGATTGCATGGTCAATGGCAATCTCTCAGCCCAACTGCATGGAAAATTTGTGAAAAGTACAAAAATAGCATTCAAGATCAAATGATTACTTTTTTGTCCCATGACACAAAAATAGCTCAGCAGATCTAATGATATTGCTGGCCATGGAGAAAAGTACACATGGTTTGGCAGACAGGTAAAAACATGGCTGATGGAACATTAACATGGAGCAATTTAATATTTTCTAAATTGACAATATTTTGACGATTTCTTTTATTTTTTTGTTATATTATGGCATATTATGATCTGTAAATTACCAATATAGATATTTTATATTATTTCATCTTTCATGTTCAGAGAGGAAACCTAAGAGAGTTATTTCCTGTAGCATGAGATATCACAAATCATTTTTCCTTATTGTCCCTTTCTACTTGTGATTTTTCAATTTGTGATATAATCAAAGATTGATGGAAGGCTGGAGCATTTATCGACTTTCAGCCAACATGTAGGTCGCAGCGACCTGCAGCAGACTCCCATATGTATCGCGACCCACACAACCAAACCCATTTGTCTCTCCCAATATGCAGTACAATTTGGCATGAAAAGATAAATATATCCTGTTTTGATCCATCAGTTTTTGATTATGTAACAGTGGTATAGAGGAAACTCTTCACATGATTGTCAAAGCATGAAAATTGGTTTGATAACTCAGAAAATAATAACTTGCCTTTGCCACTCCGTTTACTGGCGTAATGTGGACAAAAATCCCCCACAATCCAATACATCTGGAAGAATTATTCAAAACCTGGAAGGAATCGGGTAAAACATTTTTGACATATACGGCCAGACACGGTGCATAAATTGTGACCGATCTGGATCAATGTACGGTTGGAACCAGTACAGGAGTGAGGCTATACATACACTATTCTGGACAGCTATCACTGTTGTCATCGTTCATGGAACCGCAGGGAGATCCTGTAGCGAGCTGTGTCCTGATAAAGGCCCTTTCTCATCATGGAATATCAGCCTCTATCCCTGTCTCTCCTGAATGCCTGAAATCCCGCTCAACCGTACAGTTATCCTCTATTGACAGATTGTAAATTTAGTAACTAGTTTCACTGTGATCTTACAGCTATTTCACCGAGTTACTCAAAATTTCTCAGCATGGTTCGCTCCTATATGAAAATTTGTTAGTTTTAACTGTTTTGGGCTTTCTTTTAATGTGTGCTGCTGTGGTGTGACTTAACAAGGGGACAAAAATGTGACAAACTGGGGTGTCTTAGTCCTCACCATTGAGTACACAGTTACGCCAGAGGAGATAGCCGAGATAAATTTCATTGTCAAGTTATTCAGTTATCTCTTTAGTTGTCAATTTCCGAATAGTTATTTTCACACAAATTTTGTAAAATCCCCTATTTTAACAGATGATGAGGAAATGATTAATTTTCAATTACGGTTCAGCTGTATCAATCAGAGGATTTTATCTTTGTTTAATTGGAATTTTATTTTTTGTAGATTTATTTTACTGTAGTGACCATAGGGGTTTGTTGTAAAATTCGGTTGATTCGTTTGTGCAAAAATGTGCTCGATAAAATGGATTTTTTTTACGTTAAGTGCCTAACTTCTCCGTCCAGTTCCAGTGTTATCGACTGTAATAATGAGCAGACTCGGCGGCTTTCACAGAAATGTGATGTGCTTTCTAGTTGGTTTAAAACAAAGTAACTGCAATGCTTTTTGCGATTTTGAATCATCAATTCACAAAGACCTTTACTGTAGATTGTATTTTACGGACCTAGGATGTTGTGTTATTATAGCTATGGCTCATCACAGACAAAAATGACATTTTAAGTGTTTCATGAAGATAGTAGATATAGATTTACTAGGGCCTACACGGTCTGGTATAATTACTGAGAAAATCAATAATTATGTTGAGGTCTATAATGAGAAGTAGCTTCCTCCAGACCACTTGTCAAGATTTGCTGTGCATATCACTTATTGTGTTGTAAATAATTTCTCAAGTGGTCATCGCTTGATCCTTAGTGGCCACTCATGTATATAATGGTCACTCCGTGTCCTTCCCATTGTCAGCAGCAAAGACCTTAATGTGTGGATTTCGTCTCTTGTCCCCACAGTGGCGTTGTACTAGCCCAACACTGACTTGACCTTCCGTTCAGTCAAATGAGCTGCTAGTCCCAACAAACACCATTCGATGAGGACTTAATGAATATCAAACACCTCAAAAATTGCCACGCAAGAATAACTTCTGCAAATCATAAATCCAAGGTAGATAAGCACTTATACATTTGCATTATTCATGATATCTGGAAACTTAGATTTTAGGTGAAGGGTGTCACTTTGGGTTTTTTAAGGAGTGTTGCTTTTGTATTGGAAAAAAACATCCGCTGATATGCCCTTCATTCATCAGAGGTGTCTGGCCGTGATACAGACATTGGGACCAGGGGTGTTTTCATTGTGACAGACTTAGAGCCATGTGTATTTGAGGAATTAAATTTCATGAGACCAGCGCATCACCATCGAAATGTGTCAGGATCATAGTAACATAGCCCTGTCATTGAATGTGATAGACTCTTAATGGCAAATCTGAAAGGTAGGGAAATTAACTGTGTCAGCTAGTCCATTACACAATCCCCTGATTGGAAGCTAATTTAATATATGCCACACATAATGTGGATGAGACCTAAATGTATACCCTGTTATATATGTATCTGTAACAGAGAATGACTCCAGGAGAATCCCTTCCTAATGCCCCTGTAACAGATATAGGGCTACAACAGAACCCTGTCTGTGTCCCTGTAACAGACACAGGGCTACAACAGAACCCTGTCTGTGCCCCTGTAACAGACACAGGACTACAACAGAACCCTGTCTGTGCCCCTGTAATAGACACAGGGTTACAACAGAACCCTTCGGTGCCCCTGTAACAGACACAGTGTTACAACAGAACCCTGCCAGTGCCCCTATGGGAACAGGTCACACATCCCTGTGATGGAGTATATGACCTTTACAGCACTAATGATCATGTCATTATTACATTCACATCTTTTGTATGATGACAGGTGAGGTTATTTCCCTTATGCAGTAAATTTCAAGGATAATATAAATGACATCTTAAATGGTTCTAAATGAAATATTTTTTCCAGTGCTTCGTTTGATGTTTTCTAGTCTTGTAGTGGAAATAGATTCAACACTAAAGCTGCTTGGTTTACACTTGATTGAACAAATGTTCAACGCTAATGACCCGCGAGTAAAAATCGTCAGAATCGTTGATGCACAGAAAATGATGCATGTATGTTTGGAGGTGATGTGTGTGTGTGAATGTGATAGTGAACTATTTACACCAGCTTTCTCTGTCTGGGCCAGGTAAACGCTATATCTTACAGTGTATGCTTCAATTAAATTGTCATATTTATAATGTCACATTCGATAACTACATTTCCTCACCTGCAGAACAGCTTTATTGATAGGAAGGTCTCATGGTAACTGTTATGATCCATTCAGAAAAAGATGTATCTCACTTGTGGTTTGAGGAGATTTGTTTGTCATATTTGTAAACATTCCTCACAACATTCCAAACCAGAAAGTTTTTGTACAATCTAATATAATGCATCATTTTCCACATAATTTCTGGTAGATTTTATTACAGAAAACATGGTCAGCATGATCAACAAGTTATTGTTTTCTTAAAGTCTTAAAATGTGTGTGATCACTCTCTCTCAACATTCTAGTTTCTCGAGACCTTGATTGATTGTGTACTAATGTAGAAACACATGATGTAGTGAAATCATATTTGTGGAGAGACACATGTTCAGTCTGAAATAAATAAAAATTGTGGAATCTTCACCATAGCTCAGTATAATGTAATGCACTAGCAGTGAGGAAGAATTTCAACACCATTTCATCTAGTTAATGTCCGACTGTCATGCAAGCTGCCAGATCCACTCCCAACATATCATAACATCATCAGTACGGGGCAAATGGCTACCCCTACCGAGTGTCTATGCGCCAATAACCGTGAATAGATATATTGAGATATAAGACTTTTCTTTGAACATTTCTTTGGCTGAGAAAGGATACAGAAATGACAACTACACTTACTTTATCACAATCATATGAACAGCCTGCTTCCTGGGCAGACTTTTCATGTTCACTACGATACTGCGAGCGATCTATGACGGGGAAATAGATTGCCCTAGAACATGCATGGCTCGATCACAGGAGGTCAGTGTTGTGTTATATTGGATCTATACTGGAAACATTGATTTTATTGTACACACCACCAATACAGCATCACCAGTGAAAGTGTAAATATGGCCGGTATGAATAATGAAAGGAGGGGGGGAAATGTTACAACCCGTTGATCAGAAACAATATTCAATTTATTTCGCCTACATTTTGACGTTTTTTCGAAATTGCTCGCATGCAATTATTGGAAACAGCTGATGAATAAATCTTATCATCTGTAAGGTGGCGATACTTTTTTTAGATCAATGTATGTAGATGTCGCAAATAAGGCAGTTAACTTTCGTACAAGCACAGTGCACATCAGAAATTCCCCTTAAAGCTTCATCCTTATATTTATTGACAAGTTTTTAACAAACAAAAATCATTATAGAATGTTATTTAAAAAGATTTCTTTTAAAAAATGTATTGATTTCTTTATTTTTTTCATTATGGTTGAGAACCTTGAACTGCAGGGCTATGCGATGCAACAAGCCAATTTGTCAATTTGTGATTATTTGAATTGGTTTTTAAAATGTTGTGAATTCCATGCAGACCTGATGTTAACAAGACCCACACAATTCCTTTCTCATTGACACAACAAATGTGAATCTTAAATCCTTTTCCAATTCTAACTAACATTGGTATGCAAAGCTTGTTAATTGAAGTGAATGCCAATTAGGTGTCGGTTAGTAAGGTGTAGTGTAATGGTAGAACCATAATCTGCAGACTTTTCCCCTATAACCACAATGTGCTGCTTTCTATAGAAGAATCCCTGATGGTTTTGCTAGCTTTTAGTAATGTGAAGCATGTATAATGTCGGAATGATAACCTGCCAAACACTTGAATAGGAAATAACATAATGCCAATCGTAAGTTTCCAGACCAGAGCTTGTTGGGTTTTTTTTAGATAAAAAATAATTTTTAACTTTTGGTTTTCATATTGTGAGAAATCTATATGGACCTATCCATAGTCAAGACAAAATTCAAATACTAACTGTTTCTGCACCATATATATATATATTGGGAACCAAACACTTTTATTAGGCCCAAATATTTTGAAGTCTTTTAGGAAGCTGAAGGTTTAGTGCCAGTGTTATGGCTATTATCATTATCCTCAACATCATGCTTGTGAAGGGACAGATTAAGTGTGATACATTGTGTTTATAGTAAACTTGAGATATCTTACAGGGCACAATCCATCTAAGAGTACAGACAACACCCTAGCAGAGGTCTTTTAGTCCCTCGGCAAATTTTATAATGGATCAAAAAGACATGAAATGAAAATTTGGATCCAATATGCCAACAGTTAATGAGTAAATGTAACGACATGATTGAGTTTGTTAGTGTGTTTGTGGTTAAATGTGGTTACCTCATGTTAACGTCGGCCAGCAATGTTTCGGTGTTCGAGGATATATCTGGGAATTAGATAACAGAAAGGCTTCTTGTTTCACTTATATATTGACCACTCGATATGAAGTGGACGTGATCCAGGTAAAGTTTACATGGGGTCTACGATCGCATTTACACAGGGGCCTCCACTAAATCAAACCTAATGGACACAGATTCACAGCATGAGTGGTTAGCAAACAAGAACGCTCATAATGATACAGGCTGTGAGTAGGTATCGCCATGGTAATACTGAAGACAGCTTCAAGACACCTGCATCACCATGGCTACGTTAATGTTCAAACATAAGATTTACATGCATTAGCCTCAGTGGGAGGACATGGAGTTGTAAAAAGACATGAGTTGCGTCGTTAACTTTACATTGACTGAGAAATTAGGACCACAAGAAGCTGATTCCATTGCAAGTGAAACTGTTTGTTTGCAATAAAGCATACATCGTTCTTACATCCGAGGGTGAAATGTCACATACCTATAAAGCTATAGTGGTACCTGGAGGATGGTGCAAGACACTGTTTCTCTTCTCACAGGTGAAAATGACTAACTGCTTTAGAAATTACACTGGGACTTTAATTATAAAGGGAAGGCTTCAGATCTGAAGAGGTGGCAAGGCAGCTTCCACATAGCTGTTCCTGGCATTGCATAAATTACATGACAGTGTTGCATTCATCATCTTGAACTGATTCTACTTGAAAGGTCAAGAGCCCCTTCATGCCTCTCTGTGCCAGCCAAGACGACCAAAGACTGTATTCACATGTAAAACTAGGCTCCGGGTATTACTTGTTGAGGGTTATGAAGTAATTGATAGGAGATTCTGTTACAATGTCGATACTTTTCCTCCTATGACATCAAGTACACATTCATATCACTTGTGTCAAGTCTGCAAATATAACTCCAATTTTATTTAACTTTATTTTATTTGCTGTGTTACTGGAACACAATACAGAGGAATGACTGTTGTAGAGTATGTTTGTAAAATAGAAGAAAAAAAACTAACACTAAAGGAGCCAATATATTGTACAATTTTTTGTAAAATTCACTAGTTCATTGTGCAGTAGGGCTATTTGAAACTATAACACTGTACTGGCATGTGGGTTCATAGATGAGAAGAAAAGAGCCCCACACATTTCACTTTAATCGTCTGCATTCCAAGCTCACGCCATCAATTAAAGTTCAGTGGGAGATATTTGGGATGTAATGATGGCTGCACAGCTTCAGAAAGAGCAAATTTCAATTAAAATGATTTTGATGAGAATGAACTATATCCTATGATCATGGTTTATTGTATCTGGTTAAAGTTATTTTTCTGTTAAAGTTATTATATGTCGTCCTGAAGTGGTGATACGGTTACTGTTTGACCCATAGATACAGTACTGTTGAGCTATTGTCAGTGTCATTTACATGTCTCAAACATTTCTGTACTTTTTCTGTTTATAAAAACATTAAAGAATATACATTCTAGTACAAAATAGAAATTTGTTTCTTTAAATATTTTTATTCATTCATGAAATGTGTCTTTTGAATACACAGTGCTTAATTGATGACCACGGAGACCATTCCTGTTGACCGGGCCTGTTGAAAGTTCTTTTGATCACTCAAATTCAATAGCCATTTGAGAGCAAGTTCAACTTTAAGCTGCGAAAAATCCTTGAACACTCTTGTATTTCTGAAACAATTTGAAGTTTTCCTGCCTGAATGTGGGTGGTTCACACAAGTGATCGTCTTTTATTTGCTAAAGAAATACTCTCCAGACATTTTAATTGAATCCTTCCATTGTCCGTCTCATCGGGTGATCATTCACATAGCTGTTTGAATACAATTAAATGTAAACAAATCTTGTTTCAATTAGGCTGTGTGTTCCTTTGATACCCTTCCTAATGCCACGTAAAAATGTCGGTAAGATGGTGGGGCCCATTGTCTGGCCGCTGTTGACAGTGTACAGTATGATATAGGCATGTAATTTGAGCTAAGTGTGTTGGAGATCAGCCTTAGTGGCTCGATCACACATTTTTTAACAAATCAAAATTTATCCTTTTCTCAAATATTGTTAGAAATCTTTTCAACTTGATGAGAAACTTGACAATTAATTACTTTCTGTTGCTTTCTTTGTTGCCTTCACTGTTAAGTGGAATGAAGGTTTAGGGATTTAATTTGTCCTTAAACGACACTGATGGTTTCTATTTATAAAATGGCAATTGAATATTTATCTACAATACAAAACATTTCAATACCTTAGTTTTATAACAACTATTTTCTATTACCTGTATGTAATTTACCTTTGATTTGATAAAAAATATTTGAAAAGCCACTTTCACAAATGTGAGAACAAATTATGTATGCCCCAAGCCAATTTATCCACCCACTTTCCGAGAATGAATGAAGAGTATGTTTATAGACCTGATTTTCTGGCAGTGAAATGGCCACATTCCACCGCGCTCTGAAAAACTGGGCAAGATCTTAATATTGACGACGAAACACCTTGGCTTTCACATAGTGCGTGGTCCCTCAGGGCCTCAATGAAGCTTTTAAATGAAATTTGTGTGTATCCTTTTATCAGAGAGGTATCTACATTGTAGGTCTGACAGAGAAATCTTTGGTTGGTCTAATGGATTTCTCTGATAGCAATATTTATATATTGAAACTTAAATAAAGGCTCTGTAGCAAACATTTAAAGCTTGCAGAGAAACTTTAAAGACAAGAGAAAAATTTATGGAGGAAAAGCTGATTGATATTTAGGTTTATTACAAGTCTCCATGCATCTGGAACAAGGTCATTCAGGCACTATAGTTTCAGGCTCATTTAGATAGAATTAGTTTCGTATAAAATTGCAGAATTCTACAGCATCATTATCTGATGGTTATCTTTTTTAAAGTTTTGCCTAATATTGGCAGTTTTTGATATGATATGTGTAATTGGTTTTGACATGAAAGTTGGTAATCATAGTTTGAATTCAATCAAAACTTAATTAATACTGATTTATGTTCTGTTATGTATTTTTGCTGGCAGTCAGATCAGTAACAATTTTCAAAACTGTTACATTAACATTATACATCTTATTTTTCTGGAACAATTTTCAGGAACCGAAGACATTTGACAGGCAATTATAAACATGATATTTCCACTAAGTGTTTGGCTGCAGAAGCAGATTTATTGTAGCTTGAATTGACTGTAACTTCATGTTTTTATTGGAAAATTGCATGTTATTTAACGATTGCAGACTGGAAGTATTTGAAATTAAAACAAATTAAATCTGATTTCTAGGTGCTTTTAGAAAGGTCATCCATGATTGTTTATTAGGCTTGTTTTGAAATGCAGACTACATTTTAATTGCCACTTCAAATTGGTGAAATAGTTGAAATAAATTAGAATTTCTTATTGAATATCCTGTCATGTTTGATTGGATAAGAATGTCTATGACATGTTAGGTGAATTGAGCAATTGTTTCTTATTGCAATTTCATTTCAGCCTTCAGTTTATTTGAGGGTAACTCTCAAATTGTTATCCGCAAATTTCATGTCATCAGAAAAAAAATTGAGATAATGTACAAATCACCCAAGAAGCTGTAACTGCTGTAAGCCGAGGTGAACAGCCATTGGCTTGTAGAAGTAGAGTTCCAATGACTGCAATCTGAATCACACAGTCGTAAATCTGGTGTAATGTAGGAAGGCAAATAAGGCAAGCATAAATCTGACCAGATTGAACTTGTAAGCTCACAATGGAGCCTAATCGAGCGTGGTGCCAAGCATCCGATTGTTTACAGACAATTGATGCTGGCACGTTTGAACAGTTGTTGATCTCAGGTAGTAACCAGCTGCAACATTGTCAAATCTCCTTTGTACAACATTATAATCAAACATTTGTAGAAATATTTATAACAAAAGTCTGTTGTAAAATATAAAATTTAGTCTAACAAACAATGTGATAATGCATCTGTAAAGAAAAGTTGTAGAGTTGGCAATATCTGTCCTGCTTCATAGTTCAGGGACAGCTGTGACACAGATATAGAAATGACACAGAAACAGTGGACTCAGCTTTCGACACAATCTGATGTAAGGTGACAAAAGGTCCTGTCACATCTAGCCAATTTGGGTCGCCAGAGCTATACCGGAGCAGAAATTTGGCAATTTTCGGAGAACAGTACTAGTAGGGCAGCGCAACGGTTTCACATCGCTAAGAACGTTAGTACATCATCAGAACATCGGCGAAAAATTGAGCAACGGCAGGCGACGGTAAAAAAAATGAGCTTGCTCGAAAAATGTCCGCCATTGCGCTGCCGAAGTGAGCAATGGGACTACAACAGTAGTACGACAGTACTCCGATAGGGCTTCGTTAATGTCGGTAGAGCACCGGTAGCGCCCCATAATTGATCTGCTCTCCGGAGGCCTCAGTGTATACTGCACTGGTACCGATGTGATACCGTAGTACTACAGAATACCACCGAAGTAGTACTGGTGCGCCGCTGATGTACTAACGATGTACTAGCATTCTTAGTGATGTGCAACGCTATCATCCCGCTATAGCTCCGATCAACGGTGGCACATCGGTAGAACAACAGCGGCGCTATAACATCTGTGTCACATCGATAACATTAAGGTGACAGAAAAGTGGTATTTGGTATCACATCGGCTCTTACAATGATAGAACACCGGTACATCATCGGTATTGCTATGGTCAATTTTGATTTTTCAAGCACTTTCTCGCTGGAGCACTGCCAATTTTCTTGCCGTTGTTAATTTTTTGCTTCGGTTTAGTCCCGGCGAGGGACATCAGTAATCACTGCTTCATAATGAAAACCTATAATACAGAGGTAGAGACATATCTAGTTATGAAAACTCTGCCTTAGCTGCAGTCATAGCCTCTAGATCTGTTGCCAAGGTTATTGAGGGAAGCAACTCTGTTGGGCTCTGTTGCCAAGGCGATAGCAAGATTGCTTGTGTTGAAAGGTGGGCTATCATGAAGAAAGATGGGACATATATTTGAATATCATGACTTTTGATATGCAATATGAATTAAGCTGGATGTTTTATAGTGAAAGTTATGTTCTGCCTGCAAACATGAAAACAGAAAGGATTTATGTGCCAGGCAAAAAAAGTGAAATGTATATAAAGCAACAATAAAGTAAGTTTTGTTGACAAACCAAAGATTAAATTTTAGATGAAAGTGAACATCTTCATAAATCAGTTAATCTTTATAAATGTTGGACAATAACTTCTGTGATGTTAAATGTGGAGTAAGAAAGCTCTTAGGAGATCTGCTATAAAATAGCTTGTGCCTATATAGCCTCGTATATTACTCGCGACATCACTTTTTCTTCTTCCCTAATGAATATTTCAATGACACTGTGGAATTGACTGGCGAGATGAAGAAGCATGCAGGGGAAGTTACTGTTTTTATTCAAAGCACTTGTTTCAAATATCATCATCCGCTGACATATTTATTATGTCATAAATGCTTCAGCCTCTCCTCCCTCAGGCAGTATAGGGATATGCAGCACTGCGAGGTGTCATCTGGCTCTCTGGTCCGTTCTCACTTTGACATTTCACAGAAGCTGGCTCCATTGCACCTATACTGGCATTGCAAGAGGTTAGAAGACCAAGATCACAAGAAATTTACATGAAGATGATAGAATAAAATCTTCATCATTCCAGCTCTCAAGATTAATTATGATTTAAAAGTTAGTATTTGCTATGGCTACACTGCCATTACAAGAGCTTATTGGACTAAGATTACAGTCTATTTTATGGAAAATATCCATTAGAGAATCTCCAGCTTTCATGATGGCATCATTAAGCTGCACAGTGTATGATGGGCTAGAATACAGGCCTCACAATATAGATTGAGGATGCAAAAACTCCAAACAAATGCAGTAAGTGCTATAGGTAAAAAGAATAAAAATCTTAACTCAAGTATTACAAGATCATGTTCTGACTAAAATGTGGATTTTCACGAGCTCCAGCTATACCACTGACGGGAAGACCCTCAGGAGAACAGTATATGAAACACCAGAGCATAGACAGCAGGCAAAGCATGTGTAAAATGTGTGTATCGGAGAAGTTTTATCTGACGGAATTCCTCTGAACGATACTGCTGCTTATATACATATAACTCTATTTTCCCAAAGGAGAATCCCTGCCTGAAATGAAACAAATACAGGTGATCTAAATCTTAAGTCCCGTCTTGTCAGTGATGTGGATTGTTCTTTGTTGATATAAGGGCCTACACTTTTTATTAACCTCTTTACACCTTAATGAGAGACATTTATTTACACTGCCTTTATTTAGCACATCAGAATGAGAATGAGGTATTTTTACGAGAAATACATAATTAAATGAAATGAGTGGCCATAAAGTATGATTATGTAAACTTGTTTTCACAGTGAATGGCTTTACGGTTGTTTTATGACAAAATGTTCTGAACCTGTTATATAACAGCTATCCAATGCTCCACCATCTGTTCACATGCTATTTCAACTTAGGGACAATTCTCCATTTTAATAACGGATGTTCTGAATTCTATAAATGTTAACTGAAAAAATTATATGTCCCATTTGACTTTAATATTTTGATTTTATGATGTGGGGTTTTACAATTGTTATAGTCATAGAAAGGAAATCCCAAAATTTACCATACTTACCTATACAAATAAGGTCAGCACACGGGCAATCTGTTATTTGTCAAGAAATAACAGAGATTTATTTTGATTTGTACATGGAATCAGCGACATTGACTGAACAAACATTCAATTTTAGCTGGAGTTTAAACAACTATAGTGTATATAACGGGTACTAAATCACATTGAAAAAGAAAATCAATTGTTGGGGTGAGGTTAAGAACAATTTTGGTATTACTCCCACTGTTATGAAAACGAGATAACAATTTGTCATTTCCTCATTCCTAATTATCACTCAGGTTTCACAGATGAGGCTCCGTACATAACAACACCACACGCTGGCACTGTACCAAGTCGACCAATATTGGGACAAACATTGCCCCACAAACGAGATCGCATGATTTTCAGGAATGGCAAAACATAAATTTTAATGCAGGCTTCTAGAATTCATTTCATTAGAGGATAACCACGGAAACCCTCCGGTAGTGTTAGACGCAGCTAGAGACAGAACGAGTCCATTTCCTATGGAGTGTCCCTGCTGGGTCATAAAAGGGGTCTTGGTGACGGGAGTTATGGTTAAATAAATACCTGATAATAAATTACAGTCGGAAAGCCCCACTATCTTATACAACATCAAAAATATTGCAATTTACATGGAAGTTTGCAAGATGGTGACTTTGCTGTGTGAATGCTGGATGAGAGTTGTATAAGACACGAAGCTGAAGATTCCTACGTGCTTGTTGTATAAAAAGCTGGATACACTTGATGGGATTAAGGTCCTTCACCAATAAAACACTACTCAAGGCGCATTTCTCTTCCTCACTCTGAATCATCCCACTACTTTACGACACAATATTACCGGGGAAAAATGGCGTGACAACAAAAGTAATATCGGCCTTTGAGTGTATAATGACATTTCAGGAATTTAAAATCTTGGGAGATTTTTATATTTCTGATTATTTGTTGCCAGAAAATCCTGCAAAAGAAGTTAAGATTACAAAATGAACCACATTGCGATAATTTGGACATCAAGTCATGTGGATTGGTTTATGTCTGGATTACGAAGCTTTCTCTTCATTAGCATATCGTCAATGTCAAATCGCTGCATGTGTAGATTTAAAAGGGGTATGATGCTGTTTTAAATCATCTTACATGTCGATTTATAAGTCATAGACTTTATTACGCATCAAGCACCCGACGTTTGATGTGAGGAATTTTCTGAAGTTTTGCTGAATGAGCAGTTGGTAATATCTGATGTATCGGAGGAAAGGTGAAGGGTCAGCGGCTACACACAATCCTATCATTTGTATCTGCCTTATTGTAGGGCGCCTGTCATGTCATACATGTATAGCAGTTAAAGCGCTCTGGCTTACAAAGCAGATACACTCACATTTGCATCTTTCGTTTTGAGATAGGAGGGAAGAAAATATTTAGAATCTGACTGATATTTGGATATCAACCATATTGCGTGTGTCTTATCATGAGAGATGTGTTGCATGGCTAGCTCCGTGGAGCTTTGAGTGTTTGTCGGGATGTTTTTTAGGGAGAAGGGACAGGCCTGATATTAATATTTCCCATCTTAGGACGAGTCCCAGAAGGAGATCAGAGATTTAGCCATTTTAGAGAGCAATTCATTTCATCAGAAGAATGCTCTGAGAGTTTTATCATTTAACAGGATAGTAATTTCTTGTGAATCATAGGATTTGGTTGGATGTAGGAATGAATATTTAGATTTCTATGTTTTCAATTAAGGACACATGTTCTAGTTGTTTGTTTTGATCTTAAGGACGTTGCAAAGATGACAGAACAAATTTATTTGAGTTTTAATTACTTCGTCTTTGGAACATAAAGATGAATTTGGGAGGATAAAGATACAGAGAGTGACAAAAAAAACAATTGAAGTTTGAGATAGTTGATAAGACGACAGACATTTTGAAGGGATTCACAAAGCATTAACTTCTTTAAAAACCATACTTTGATAGTGGGTCACTCCGGACAAAACGAGTTGTTCAGAAATTGCATAACTTGGGATTAAATATTTTTTGTATTCCCAAAACCTCAAAATTTTGTGATGACATAAATCATTTGAAACATTTTCCATAGAAGTTGTTTGATTTGAAATGTGGTGTATGGAGTTATTTTAATATGATGAAGCATCATGGAGACCAAGACTTGTAGTGTCGACCACAGAGCGTTGGAACCGACGTTACACACTGAGCACGATTCAATATCTCTCAGGTCCTCTCCTGAGAGGCGACTAATTGCTGGGGACAATTTACAAACCAGCGTTCACCCTAGTCCAGTGATGTATGGGTAGACGAGGAATTCGCCATTAGTCATCTCCGGGTGAGACACTGTGGTCAGACTCGGCAGTCGGACATGCTGCCCTTTGTTTTCATAGTCCCAGATCATTACGTATTCCTAACTGACCAATAGAATGGCCATCAATCACTTCTCTAAACTCATTAATATGCATGTCCAGTCCCAAACCTTCCCTGCATTTCTTCACGGGACTCTTACAAACACTTACTCTCTCCAATTGCTTTCCCAAAATTGATTAATTGGGGGTGTACCACAGAATAGACAATACTTGAAAATTGGATAGACAGTTCCGTCACTGAACAGACATCTTCCTTCATCGATAAGCTATATTTTCATGGATTACATTGTTTTGTTTATTTATGTATTGTGAACATCATGAAGAATACCTGCCTATAACAACCGAAAAAAAGAACAAGTATTCATAGGCGGTTGATTATGAGGGATATTATATTTAAGATTTTTACGTTGTTCTGAAACTCTGGTTTACATATGATGCAGTCTGTTTTATCACAGTTACAGTGTGTACTGAAGTTAAAATGTTCACTGAAGTTTTCGTATTTATGAGAAATCGCTTAGTTCCATTAGACGGATAAACTTTGAATTTCCAATCTATCAGTTTGTTCTTCTCTTCTGGGATTCAGAAAACCTTACTACCAGCAGTTTGAGGTCACGCACACATACAGTCACGATTGTCACAGAATCTGGTTGTAAATAACCAGTTTGGCAATGAAACAATGGAATCAAGACACACTTTCTCAATAAAAAAGCAAATCTTTACAGATTTATCTACGGAAATAAATTAAACCCACTGGTATACGGAGGCCCTGAAAAATTCATCTGCTCCAGGAATGGCATTTACACAGTGCAATCACCCTTTGTTCCATAAAACAGAGGCGTCATTGTGTTGGCCCTGGTGATGATAGCCCTATCAAGCAATTCCCACTCCTTTATTGTCACATAATTTTCCTGAAGATGCCACATTCTGCTACATCTTGTTCTGACTGAGCTCACATCCATCCAAGCAAAATTGAAATGCTTACAATTTTGTTCTAAACTCACTCGCTCTACAATCAATAAGTCAGAAACAACTAATTTTGTTTTGGGTTTCAATAAGAAACCTTGTATAATGAGTTGCGATCGCAACGATTAGCGCAAATAAAGTAAGGACATCAGTGACACTAACGGAGTAATAATGTCAAAAATATTCGTAAATTGTTCTACGATTGAAAGTCTCGCTACCATACAGAACCATAACACAAACTTATCACTCTTTCTGACTGCTGGGTGGCAATAAATTTCCGTCAAATGAAGTTAAAGCACGAGCCCTCGTCTTATTCTCCATTCTAAATCGTGCATGGCAACAGACAGGCCCGCAGGTCTAAATCTTCATCTTAACGGCATGGTCTTCTCCAATCTTGTTACACCATCACAATCTGAATCATAAATGTTTTTATGATGTTTTTTATAAAAACCAAATTTCATTCTATAAAAATTTATAATGAGACCGTCAAACTTTTCTCAAGCTTTCAAATGACCTTGATTTGGTAATGATTTTCCATGCCACATTTATTTCGGATTGTTGAGGTTTCCCCTGCGAGAGGGTATTCATGAAATCATGAATGGTCATGAACAATTCATGAACATTCATGAATACAGACAGTTTGAAATTCATGAATACTTATTCATGAATATTCATCAACCTGCTTTCATGCATTCTTCATGAACTTTTATGAATAATTAATAAATTCATAAAAATGCATGAATCTGCATGAAGTTTGTGATTATGAATTATTCATGGACTTTTATGCACAGCAAAAATTCATTAAAATTCATCAGAATTCATGAAAGGCATATCCTTGAGAAATCATGAACTTTGATGAATTTAAATGAATAATGCAAATTCATTAAAATTCATCAAAATTTCTTAAAGATTGACTGAGCAGAAATCATGAACTTTGATGAATATTTCAAATACACAAAATTCACTATTATTCATGAAATTATGAATGATGAGAAAACTCAGTATCCTCAGAAACCATTTTTTTTCTTGTGGTTATTTCAACTCCATGTCCATTTTGCATGAATGTATATAATAATGTAAATATATATAATATATAAATATAATTGCCAATTTTGCAGGAAGTATACATAAATTATATTATGGAGTTCCATCTGTATTGATTTTATTGACTTTGGGAAGCACTGTAATTACTGGGAGCAGCGGTGGCTCAGTCAGTTGTTAAGGTCACAGACTACAAATCACATGCTTCTCACCTCCTTATGTATATATATATATATATACATATTGAAAATAACACTGGAATTTCAGTGAGATTCCACTGGAATGAAATATTTCAGTGGAATACCACTGGAATTCCAGAGAAGAAAACAAAAATCCTGTGGAATTCCAGTGAAGCAAAAAAATACAAGTAGAATTCCACTGGAAAAAAATCACTGGAATTATATTTCTACTGGAATATTAATTCCAATGGAACTATAACTCCTCTGACAATCCATGCAGAGGTGATGAGATCTGAAATACATTTTGCATGAAGTGGTATTAACTAGAAAAAATGGAACAATACATCAGTTTAACAATTTTTTAATAGATATATTACCCTTTACAAAGACAATTGTAGGCTAGCTATTAACGTACATGAGTTTATACAAAATATGACTATGTTAAGTCAGTTATGTTCAAGTGTTTAACACTTATGAATGTGAGATTTGGTGTTATTTGGACTAAGATGAACTTCTTTCCTAGTCTACTGCAATGAACTAATACAGTGTCTCCAGTCAACTAGTTCAAAAACATGAATGCAGAGTGATTTTTCAGCATGCTCCTTTAACACGGGCATGGTAATGGCATTTTTCAAATTCTGACTCAATATGTCCCAGACTTGCAAGGACATTCAGAGATATTGGCACAGCTGGTAAAAAGTCATCCTGGCAGTTCATTATTTTCATTATTGTTTTGTATATTGTCTTTGTCATTGTGTATTATTTTCTGCACCTGAAGATTTTGTGTAAACGCTGCTTTGCTCATTGATGGATGGGACACAAACCTATGAAACTGATAGCACAGCCATTCAAGTTTAGTCATAGTATCAGAATTAGGAATTTTGTTGACTGCTAATTCTGAGTTGAATACAGTGAAGTCATAAGAACTACACCAGTCACAATTCATTTCCTTTTGGTTCTCATCTTCGGAATCACTGTTGGCCTCTGAATCATCCTGTTCAGGATCTGTCATCTCCTGATCAGATTCTGAGTATATTGAACCCTGGTCTTCATGCCAATTGGCCATATCCTCTAGATCTTGGTTTAATTTATCATCAGAGCTTGTCTCTGAATCTGATCTGAAATATATAATTTGTATGATATACTGAACACGCCAATTACCAATTAATTATCATCTACCATATTTATCCTTCAATAAGCCCAGGGAGCAAGTGTAAAATATTGGGTGGTCTAATTGCAGACATATATATATTACACGCTACATGTATATATAGGGAAATGAATTAAAAAATAATGAAATTCATAATGATATTGGGGGGAGGGTGTTATTACCTGCAGGCATGGGCTTATTGCGGATGGAACTATTGTTTATTGAAGACCAAATTCAGAATTGTTTCCAGCTTGGTTTACAATGTTTAACATCCTTAGTAAATAGTCGGGTAGTTCAAGGATGTCAAGCCATTTCTAAATTTGAGACTAGTGTATTTTGAAGTTTGTTTAATGACATCAGTTAGTCACCGACAAAGCGGGACACCTGAACAGGAAAGATCATGAACCTTCACACTTTTATAAACTGAAAGCGAGATGAGATCTTTGAGATCAGGGAGTTCTATATGAGGTAATTGACAAGATAGCTAATTATCTCAGGGCCGCAATTAATATTTACTAAAGAAATTGTTGTCCAATGTTTACCAGTAAATACTGGCATGGCTGGTAAGTTGACAGTATATTTACTGGTAATTAACATTGGACATAAACATTTTCAGTCAACATTGCTCAGAATAATTCCAACTGCCAGTTGCAGTAAAAATAATAATCTAAACATTTTATTTAGATCATAGATCATGAACAGGATTTTTTTTTTATTTTTTCGTTATGTAAAGTACAAGTATTAGTTCACAATTGGTACAATATTATACAACATAATCCTCAAAAACGAAGAGATACTTGACTTCGATTATACCCAGGATTTTACCGTCGCCATGCGGTGAAAATAATCACAAGCATTTAAAATTCTGACAGTAAATTGAGATATTTATCATTTCAAGATAACAGTATTACTATCGATAGTAATTGACTTAATCGTCCATATTCCTTTATAAGATTTAACGTTAGGTCTGTCAATTTACTGTCAGAATTTCGAACGCCTGTGAAATATTCGGTGACTTAGTGGCACAAAACAGCGACACGCCTACACCTCTGGACTTTTTACAAAAACTTTTAATTGAAATAACTACGGAAACAACATGGCATTGCTCCTTAAGTTAATTTAATCAACGTATGATGGCCTTAGTCTTACCTAGTGTGCGAAAATCCAGGGGAAACTGGAGTTGTTGACATGCTGTCGGGCGAATGTTCAAACTCCAATTCCTATCCATTGTTTGCATCGCCGTCATTGAGATGAAGCCCGTATCTTTTTATATGTGTTTTAATCTTCCTTTCATCGATTGGTGTGCCTGTTTATCGACAGACAAAGTTACATGGTCTTTTTTCGCACCGAAGTCATTCCATGCCATATTTTTATAAATTGACTTCCGGTAGGATCGGAGCGAATAGAGGAATTATTCTGATTGGACGAAATTAATCCCGCGCCAAATACGCTTCAGAAGAAAGTGGAGATGGAGAAATTTTCGAAAGACGGCAGGAAGGTTATCGAAGCCGAAGGTAAGAATCTGATTGGGATTTTATGAAATACTTGTATGAAATGTTAAAACTATGTGTAATTATGTGAAACCAGTCTGTGATCATGATGTTACAACGGTTTACATTGGCAACAACTCATCTGATTCGTCATATTACGGACTTATATAATCTAATCTAATTCCGTGGTCATATTTACCGTGCGGGTTTAGCAATGATATCGATACTGAAAATTATACGTTAGAAAACAGAATTGAATATATTACTGAGTGCTAATGGTTACTGCGTCCAAATTACCAAACGTGTGTGCGTGTGCACCCAATCCCACCCTGCCGAATTTGAAGTTTACAGTATGAATGCACCTCTTGAGATAGTTCTTAACTTGTATGAAATTTGCAGATAGATAATATATAATTTCAATAAAAATTACTGTCCCACTTGTGTGATATCAAAGCCCCCCCCCCCCCCAAAAAATAAGGTTGATGTACAGGGGCTTTGAAAATACAGGTAGGCCTATATACTAATTTCTACAGTATTTTATAAGATAAATGAAAAATTATTAACTTTTTTCTTATTCAGAAAATGGGATTACTCCTAAAATTTACTGACGCGGACATCAGAGATGCATTCGATTGCTTGATGGATCGTTTTGAAGTGTGCCAGATACAGAGTCGTCATGCTTTGCTGACATCGACACAAACAGGCAGTATTATTAGCAGCCAGAACCTGAAGATGTAAGCTTTAGTGCAAGATCTTCAAATGATAATTAAAGCATATGTGTACAAGCTCAGAAGATAACACCAGCCTGCAGGATGACAGTGATGTGTAAAATGTCCCAAGATATACAGCGAAAGATTTGCTATTGAAAAAGGATAAAAGAGGAATACCTAAAGCACCACAACAGTTTTTCAGCAATCTCATGCAAGATGCGGCAGACACGTACTGGCAATATTTAAAAAAAAGATCTCCCCTTGCACCAAATATTCTTGGAAAATAACAACGGTTTTTTAAAAATGTATTATCAGTGACACCTCAATTAAGCAGACATACAAAGAGGTATGGCAAATACTAGGAATAATTTTGCAAAACAAAAGAGAATATCTTTTAGATAAAAGTTTAGGCAAAAGAAGTTCTACCAAGAAAAATGACAACAGTAATAATTGGAACGTACAGTGTGGAGCTTGCAATTGGAAATAAAGTGTTTGTTACTGACAAAACAAAAACTTAATGGTGAAGGAATTATTATTTCCGATCCTAATTCCAAATTTGTTTAAAAAGCTTTGAACAAACTCAGTGATTTAGACGAAATAGAAGACGAACATTTCGAACTTCAAACACCATCAATTGTTACATGGAGAATGGATAGACTCGCAATAAGTAGACCGGGTAAAAAGTGTGCAAGTTCTACAACGAGGAAACCAGCATGTATTTGCATATACAATACAGATAAATTTCAAGAGTTTTGGGAAACCTGTATTCTACAACTCTAACCTAATAATGTCAGCTGTATCATATTCTTGAAACCACACAGACCATATGTGAACCATGCATCCATATTTCATATTTAACAATGCTAAATATGTAGCAGTAAAAACTTTTGCAAATATATATGTTATTCAACTGTCATTTTTTCATGTTTAAAAGATATTTGTGACGTTACTTGCATTATTTCTAACTTTAAACACAGCATGAATGATTATATATACCGTCATAACTGTAAATTCAGAATCTATTGAATGTCCATTATTATTGTTATCTTCATATAAGTGATTCCAATTTGAATTTCAGTGACCACTGGCTAGGTATTTCAGTGGAAATACCACTGGAATCCACTGGGCAATTTGGCCACAAATTCCAGGTCAAATTGCTGGTGGAATCCAGTGGTATTTCCTCTGGTATCCAAGTGGAATTCCATTGTTTATTTTCATATGGTATTAGACTTTCATGAACTTTCATGAAAGTTCATGAAATGTGGTAATTTGTACATGTTCATGAATGTTCATGAATATTTCAAGCATTTTCAATTCATGAACTTAAAATGGGACGTTTTCTTCATGAACATTCATGAACATTCATGAATTGTTGCCATTTTTCATGAATGTTCATGAATTCATATATTCATGAATATTCATGATTTTATATTCATGAAAGTTCATGATTTTACATTCATGAATATTCATGAATATTCATGAATTTATATTCATGAATTTTCATGAAATATTTTGCTCAAGATTATTCATGAAGTTTTAAGTTCATGAATTTCATGAAAATATTCATGAACAAATCAAGAACATTCATGAATATTATTCATGAATATTTCATGAACTGTTCATGAAGTTTCATGAATTATTCATAATCATTTCGCAGGGGTTGTGACGCAATCTACATTTCCGTTAGCGTAAAAATTGATATAAGGTATTGGGATTAAATTAAAGTTGGCTTTATTAAGTTGCTATTTGTCAGTTTTTTTCACCCCATTAAAAATCAGAAAACCTTGTTGTGCACACTAAATAGTGGTACATTTGTTATAAACAGAATATTGACAGATGGATAGATCTTGGACTGCCAGTTATGTCGGTATACTGATTTAATGTGTCCAAACCATACAAAATTGCTTCCCTGACGTCATTTGTTATAATATCTGGTCATAGGATTCTAAGAAAAATCAGGATATTTTGTCTTTCTTTGAATAAACTATGTGAATATTGATTTGGCAATAATTCCTTATTCACGAAATTTTCATTTTTGAATCAATCAAGGAAAAGTGGTCTTTTCTTCATTCAAAGAATTTTAAAAATGAGATGATACTGGTGTGTTGATATGGTATGTATAACTAATGCATATGTAGAGGTTTTGTCTACTTATTGAGTGTAACACATGGAATTAATGTACTTAATGACTATACCTTGGTACAAATCGAATCATTAATTTGTGATTTTGAAGAAATTCTAGAGAAAAGAAGAACCCATATGTGGATTCATTGAATAAATTAACCGATAAAAAAATATATTTAGAAAAACAATGTCTATTAATTTTAGTTTCTGCCATTTAACATTACTACCTTGCTAAAGACATAATTTAAGATTTCTTTTCCAAATGAGAGATTTTTATTTCTCTTTATTTCCAATCATTATCAGGCACACAGTTGTACTCTTATTTAGAAAATGCTTAATTAAGTTCTTAAAAAATGTGTAGAGAACTTCTGCAGAGTCACACCAAGAGGTAAACCAGCCTTTGGCACGCTATCTGGTATCACGGCTGATGGGATGTCATCCTTTTGCAGAAGATTTATGGATAAATAAATGAATGGCCGTCATAACTTAGGTCATTATCATTAATTTCATAAATACCTTTTCTCCAACGGATCAAGCTGGAAATAAAGATAGGGGCTCCATTAATAGGGCACAGTTTCCACCCATTTGACATGAAATGTGGAATAAATACGATTTTAGGTACAGTGGACACACATATTTCTGAGACATTTCATGCAAAAAATAGATTTTGAGACATTTTGACCAATTCAAGGATAATAAATGTCACCATCATATAATGATATCCTGTGGACATTTTTGGGCCTTTCAATTTGGCTCACTAATTTCCTGTAAATTAAATTATGTTCTTAAGTAAATGAGGGTCTCCCTGTAGATAAATAAGGCTATGGTGATGAGACAATTCTGCTTGATCACATTTTATTTACACTGAATGTGACATCGTCAAATCCAATATCTTGGAATAGATAAAAATTTACCATTTTAAGGAGAATTGATTTGTGTTCCAGCCCTGAAAGCCTCTATACTTGTACGGCTTAGATCCTCTTCAGCTTTGTTAGAGTCTCCAGGAAACCTTCCTCGTAACGAAAGATTGGCTATAAAAGTCTGTACAACAAGTAATAAAAACCAGCCAAATGAGTTGAATGAAGGGTGCGGTATTATAGTATTTTCCAAATTCCCAAGAAATTTGCTTCACAAAGACGCGACAAGTATACTCTATTCTGTCAATTTGGCCACCGGCATATGTCAGACAAAATTGGATTTCTGGTCTTGACCAGTCATTACGAGTGCCAGTAGAAAATGTAGGAATAGGCGAGTAACGATGTACAAACCATCATTAATGACAGAGAGGCTCCTTTGTACATTTCACACAATCAATGTCACTGTTGGAGCAAATTTTTCATATAAGCCGCACTGCTGCAAAATTTTACCGTCAATTCGTGCATGCAGCCATCATTTGTCGGAATTCAATGAGTGACAATTATTCCAACTGATCATTGTCAATAACAACTTGGAAACCTTTTAATCACTTTTTGTCATCAAATTGCCTTCATGACTATAAACCCACATTTTAATCTTATTTGTACATTCAGTAAATTGTTGTCTTAATGAGCAGGCCATTCTGAGGTATACAGGGGTAGTGTTATGGGAGCCGTGTTATGGTATTAAAATCTCTGGATGTGCCAGAACCTTGTATGTTGTACAGCACTTTCACTGGATGTTGTAACAACCCAGGTTATCACCGTGGCGACTAGTCCATGTCAACCCAATCTGAAATTTAATGCATTTTGAAAGCAGGTCTGATCTACAAAAGATCCTAATATGTTGTGTTTGGTACTAGGAAACTGTACTGGGTGCATATATTATCGCTTCCAAACCAAGAAAATCTGTAACCTTACTTGTTGTACCGTTTGTAAAGTCCAGTGGTACTCTATGTGTATATGTGTGGATAACTACCAAATGAGACAATTACCAGTGTAGCCATCAATCATTGCCGACGGGTGATAGTAGGTATAACCATGCTGTTTTGACCTTTCTAACACAGAGTGTGAATTGTGGACATTTAAGTGTTGTCCCCATAGGATCTGTTCACTGGTCACACAGATTTTTATCTCGACCATTCAAATGTTGTCCACCTCAATTACTGACCAGCGGCCTAAGGTGTGAGAGCAACATACAGGTCTCCCAATCTGGCAATGACTGATACAATTCAGACTGACCATCTCTGCAGTTAATCTCTCCCACCTACATATCATCACAGTGGGACACCTGTTCAAATGCATTTGGGTCCATCCATTTTTATCCCAATTCAAGATCGGTCATCGGTCAAAATGAACACTTTTGTGCTATGTGTCCATTTTCATGATGAGCCATGGTCACTGTGAGGTCATTAATGTCTTCTGCTCGAGCAGATGATAAAGACCCGAGAAGGTGGCCCCTTCACTTTGGAGGACCATGTATCTGTAGGGAACAGCTGGCCTGAAGGGATTGGCAGGGGGGATGTTATCCTACAATGGATCAAAGTACTGCTGCTTATAGTTTTACCTGGTCATACTCAAGATATCTTTTAGCCTAGTTTTACAGCCAAATTCAGGCTGCTCCCCTTACCATAAAAGTGCTTTATTTTCCCAAATTGAAGAAAAAATGAGGATTTTTTTCTAATTTGAATAAAAATTCTGCTACATTTTCCCAATTCGTGTAGGAACAGGGTGCTGTAAAATTGAGCTAAAATATCTCTTAGATCTTACTTTCTTATTAATCAGAACTTGATACTTCCTCATTAATAAAAATAATTTTCCATGAAATGTCCTTGAATTTTTAATGAAATTGATAAAATGCTTTTTAATTCAAAATGTTTCAATAAAATAAATTTGAATTCTTCTTTTTCCAGTAGAAGTAATTTCAAGTTATGCGTTGATGCTGAAATTCAGAAAACATTTGTTATGCTTGTGGAGATGACATTAAACAAAATGGTAATAAATGAAATTATTTCAGTTTGCTGTGAAATTTTTTAATAATATTTTTTTACACAATTTTTAATTTTAAGCAATAAATATTTGATATGAATCCTTCATTTTATCATTGGAATTGACAGGCAGCAAGGCTACTTCTGTGCTGAACAGCAGACAAAGGCAAGGTGTGACTAACATTAGCTAGCCAAGTCCAAATGAAATAGCAATCAATTTTCCTAAAATCACTTAAATTACTTGTGAAACAACAATTTTGGGGATGAAATTCGTCCAGCTAATTTTGTCATTATTCATCCATAAATCAAATCCCTTTCAATTCATCCAAGACTAAGATTTCATAAATTCTTTCAAGCGTCAATGGCTTTTTCCTCGTTATCGAAAATCAGGGTCAATTGAATGTTTTGATGTCAAACTCAACATGACAGTTTGGGAATTTTCATCAGATGAACGCCTTGAAAATGGAGATGGAATCTAATGTGAAAATGAGGAGAAAGTTGATCCGACTCCCTAAGGGCCACCTAGCTGGCTAGTATAAACGATTCCTAAGTTCATTATTTGCCCCTTTTCACAGTTTCTTCATTTTCCATCTGATTGGTTCACTAGTTAAGGAATAGAATGTTAACTGAATCAAGGAGAGGGAGCCGTGAGGGTTTGTATAAGTAACAATCCGTTCCATTATTCCCAGTGTTGATTAAAGAGACAGAATTGGATCAGCGTCATGTGCCTTTGTCCAGATTTATGGAGATTATTGGAGTTTGATCACCAAAGTAAAGAAAGGGGATCGTGATGGGAACCTAATTCTCAAACACATCCATTAATACTTCTAATGGCAAATTAGTAAATCATTCAATGATTAGGCAGAAAAAATATTTTATATAATGAAATCATGTGTGCACCATAATATAATCACTCAGTAGAAAGGAAGTGGGGGAGAAGAAAATGTCCAAAAAATTATCTGGAATGATATTAATTTTCTTGGACAGTTTCTGTTTTACAGCCCTAACATTCTCAATGATCCAGAAAAATCTCAGGGCTGGTATATGAAGTTATTGAAAAAAAATTCTTCTTATTTTTTGACATTTAGGGTAAATATTTCTGCAAATGGCTTAAAACGTGGGTGATCTTAACCAATGTAAGTGCTGGCCATTAGCGCTGTTGGGTGATTTCTATGGGTTTCTATAGAAATGGGTTTCGAAATGAAGACTGACGATGGAAATATTTGTGGATTTCCCCCTGGGGCTGGTGGGAGGAAAAACAACCTCTTCTCAGTCAAATATCAACTCCAATGAAACAGCAAATTGGATTTCTGGGCATTAGAGTATTGCTACGAAGCCGACTACACTGTACATACTAAGTTATACTCGGGATATGTCAGAACTGGTTTCTATCTAGGGAGAAGTTAACTTGTCCATGTCTTGTGCTCATGATGGATGTTGCATGATGGGAAGTGACCAGGGGAACGGAGTTGGTCATCAATTTAGGCTGTCAAATTTTCAAACACAATCAATGCCAGCAAGTACATCTTACAGCAGTAAGGTTTGTGACTTGCTGTCACTAAATCTGACCTGCTCCCGAATGCCTCGACCCCAGCACTAAATACCTTGATTAATTAAATCCCAGACTGTAGATCTTGATAAATGGGTGGAGATTTGTCTACAAAATCTTGCGCTGAACAATATACAGCATTATTGACACTTTGTACACTGTGATGGATTAGCCTGGTATCAACTTTTCTCTCTCTGTTTTATGTAATATTTAAAAGGTGATTTATTGTCTAGAGATAAGTTTTATTCTGTTTTGATGAGAAAGTTATGCTTTCACACGGTATGGTAATTTGTACCGATACTTTCAGGGCCATGTTCACATCGAGTGTCCGACTAGAGCTCTGCCGTCACAACTGTCAGTCCGGTGTTTGCAAAACACAACATGGAATCAATTTTCAGGGACAACTGATATGAGGGTTGAATCAATTTTGAGTAACAAATCACTGTGGAAATTGACAGCGGTAGGCTAAAAGTCGTAAGGAGGTTATTCTGTCAAATTCATCATCCCGCAGGGAGTTGTCTCCCACAGTAAAGTCTGTAAGTAAGGCTCTCTCTCTGTGGTATCCCACCGAGGGGCGGACATAAGTTAGGTCATCACAAGCACGGTGCCAATGAAACATGGATTGGTGGTCTGATATCTGTAATAGATGTTCAGGATATAAAGACACATTGGTGGTCTGATGTCTGTAATAGATGTTCTGGATATAAAGACACATTGGTGGTCTGATGTCTGTAATAGATGTTCAGGATATAAAGACACATTGGTGTTCTGATATCTGTAATAGATGTTCAGGTTATAAGGACACACTGGTGGTCTGATATCTGTAATAGATGTTCAGGATATAAAGACACATTGGTGGTCTGATTTCTGTGGTAGACATTCCGGTTACAAAGACACACTGGTGGTCTGATATCTGTAATAGATGTTCAGGATATAGAGACACACTGGTGGTCTGATATCTGTAATAGACGTTCAGGATATAAAGACACATTGGTGGACTGATTTCTGTGGTAGACATTCCGGTTACAAAGACACATTGGTGGTCTGATATCTATGATGAAGACTTGACTCTGGTTACAAAGACACATTGGACGTTTGATATGTATGGTTTGGATCATGATCATTGCAATCATATTTACCAATCATACTTACCGTAACACCCTAGTATTAAAGATAGCTGAGAATGGTGTCTGGATTTGATGAGAAATTGTAGGTAACAAGTGTGTCTGATGGCTGTGTAAACAGTCCTGTATCTCCCTGTAAGTGTTGTATCTGTCACAGGCAGATAGCCAACTAGCATCTTGACCAGCCTCTATAATTACAGCTACCCAGCTCTCTCACTTGATCCTCTTACACTGTATACAGTAGGGCGATAACTTGACATGGTCCGATGTCTCCTAAACGACAGCTATCCATTGTACAACTTGACAGAGAATGGATGTCATGCTACTATTGTCTTTTTAAGGATATTTTATAAGTACAAGTATTCTCTTCAAATAAACAGTATACGTAAACAGATGTATTACTAGAGTAACAAGATATTTGAAGAAAATGAAATAGTTCTGACTTGTAGTGTGCTCTTAACCACGATACTGGCTGATACTGTATCAAACATTTAACGATACACGTTCATTTATAAAAAGTTGATTGTGTAAAGACTTGAGTTTTTTTATGCATTGAATGAAAGGGATTTTATTTAAAATATTTATATTGAAGTAGTTTTAAGTAGCTTAAGGTGTCTTTGTTCGACATGTGAGATCTGTATAGTCGCACAGTTCCAGGATATCATACACTGCCCCAGAGGAATCAACATTAGCAGGTACAGTGATGGGAGCTTGTGCAAAACTGTTGTTTATGCCTCCCATTTAAGGATTACACCCAACTGTTAGTAGGAGTTGTGTAAGGAAATTCTCTTCAACAGGGTCTTAAATCAATAGGGATCGGCCCAGGATCAAATGTATATATTCAGTGTGTTCAGGGCTACAGAAAGGCTTTCATAGGCAGAAGGAAATGGTTTGTTGGGTTGTTAAATACTGTTTGATATGACTTGCAGAGTTCATTTTTTTATTTTTTTATTTACTGTTGAAATAGAGATTTTCAATAATTACAGTAAAAAAAAGGATTTTTTATAAATAAGTCTTTTTTTTTCATTTTAATTTGTTCAGAAGGTATTTAAAGTTTTGAATAGAAATGATTTGAACATTGCTCCAAATTGATCTCATTATGTCATGCTTTACGACTGCCACCGGTTTTTATACAAGACATTTATGAAATGAGTTGTCCACTATCCATCAGATAATTTTCACATTTTTGACAATTTTTTATCATTGAATGCTCACAGACACATTAAAATTGGTAGTTATCCTTAAATACTTGATAGCGAGCGTGGGATATTTGATTTTACACTTTCAGGTCAACATGCCTCTGTAATATTGACGTAAACATCTTTTATAGACATGTCCATTTCTCACAGTCATTAGTGCTAATGGATGGGGTAGGTCAACAGGCAAAAATATCAGGTTTGTTCGGTTTTGTGAGTTTGGTGTTAATTATGACAAGTCCTGATGACATGTGACTGTTCAGTTATTAACGAGGTGTGTCAAATTCACCTTTAAAAAGTCCAAACAAAATGAAAAGTGCAGTTCTGTGTATTGGAGACTTGGATTGGGTTACGTTAATCAGTGACATGGGGTGGGGTGTATATTACTAATAACATGTCTGGGAATCATTCTCAACAAACTCGGTAACTCACTTGTTAGAAAGGAAATGTATGTGTTGAACTAGCCAAGTATGATTAATTGTGGATATTATGACTACCTGATACCTAAAATTGTCATTTTCTTTTTGGAAATCGGCCATATACAATACATAACTCATGCACACACAAAAATATTCCATACTTTAGTATTGGTTGTGTAGTTTATTTCTTCCTTGATTAAAACTGTTTCTAATGAAATATAAAAAATTGTCTGTTATTGTGAAGATGACTAGGGCCAATTTTGAGACATGCCTGTAAATGCATTCATCTCTGTACTCTGCAACGATAAGACAGCTAATCCGAGATTCTTTGTGAATCCTCGAGCCTTATCACAGATTTAATTCTGGGTCAATGAGGTGCTATAACTTTCGTTTTTGATGGATGAATTTTCGAGGCACGCCTAATGAAGCATGTAAGATTGCTCAAATTGTCCAAACATATAATTATCTCTCCGTTCCTAGAAACTCTCCTGAGAATTCAGCTCATCAAAGAATTGCTGTGCGGTTTCTTTCTCACCATGTTGTGGACTAATTTTCGTCTTCCCGTCCCTATTTCTCATCTCCACATCACTTCGATTTGTTTTTAGAACATCATTTAAACTTTCATTTCCTCAACTGAAAGCAATATGACAAAACCCACACGGAAGTTGATCATTAACAGCATGGCTTTCCTCCAACTATTAGGATGTCTTTTTTTACTTTTTGATTTATCTGAAAAATCATTGCAATATTTTTTTCAAAGATGTGTTTACCATTGAAAAAATATATGAAAGTCTATGTGTCTGTATATGTGTGAATGAAATATGCAAAGGTGTATTGGGATAATAACCCACTATTTCCATCAAAGAAACCATTTATTGAAACAGGAAAATATATATCTGAGTTCTTATAATTCCTTGATGTTCTTGCATATCTTCAGGAGCTGATATCTCAATTTTGTAGATGAAGGAAACAATAAAAAAATTATTTGCCTTTATGAAATATTATTGATTACTAATCGCTCGCTTGTGTCTCCAGTTTGTGACGGCAAGTAGGCATTGAATGATTCGTACATCAATATCTGATCGGAGTGGATGTGGTTTGACTTTCTTCAAGTGATTACGACGGAAAATGCAAGGAACAGGAATCGATTCTGTACGAGAACATGATATTTATTGAGCTTGGACATGCATGTCATAAAAGTACAGACATAATTGTGTTAATTTCTGTGTTACTGAGCTCATATAAAGCTGGGGGTTGGGGGGGTTGGAGGGCAGGAGGCTAGTTGAATGGTCATACGGCTTAAGGATGTAATACTCATAATTATACCTAAAATATATTGGTCTTCATTGGCTGTCAATTCTGTACAAAAGATGGTCGACTTTTGATGATGGAGAAGACACTGATATTGTGGTGAACAAAAACGGCTACTTTTATGAGAAATGTCTAACATATATGTGCACTATAGCTGGTCGCATTAGAAATATTCTAGATAAAATCCTAGGAGACTGATGTGTGTGAAAACATAAGGCTCCAACGACACTCCGACAATATATAAGTACATTAACTATGCATGTACAGTGGACATAAAAGTCAGAAATGTATCACATACACTCCACATATAGGGGCACATAACCCACTGATCTACACATAAGTAAAGGTCAGCCTGTGACTCGGAGGTGACATACCTTTTATTACCAGTATCAGATAGAAATACAAGGAATTACTCAAGGCAACACTGGAACGATAATACAACATTTGGTACATCGTAAAATGCTAAAAAAAAGTTTGTCACAACTTAAAAAAATAAAAAAATAAAAAACAGTAATCTAGTAATCTAGCTGCAACCTTTCACATTTTCTGATGGCTTGGATAACATTCAAGTATTAAACAAGTTAAAGTAAGTCATGCATAGATATCAAACATGTTAATATAGTCAGTAGTGGAAAACGATTGGGGGCAGCACTCCTTCAAATGATAGATTAATTGTATGTGACAGGGCCGATAGGTAAAGTGTTATATATCTGCACATTTTTACACACAGAAACAAATAACATCTACACAAAGAGATCAAATTGTTTTTTACCTTGACTTCCTATGACCTTGAAGTAAGATCTAAAGGTAAGGTCGGAGGAAATGTCTACTCCAGACATATGGACATCTTTAGGGATGCTTTCATCAACATATGTAACTTACATCAAACAAAAGTAGACACTTCAGTAACATGTGACAACGATGAGGCCTGCTTCCTTGATGTCTTGTATATAAAGGTAGGTACAAAGTGAGTCCGTCCTAGACCTGGCTAGCTTTATCCAGTGCCAACACAAACAATCCCTCTAACCCCAGTGACATGGGATTTTGGAAAATGTTAAAAATGTTTCCTATGATTGGAAATGGAACAAAATATGAAAAAATGGACAAAACCACAAGTGTTGGCACACTGTAGCTTTTCAGGTTATTTTGAAACATCAACATCTGGGAATGAATCTAGACTCCAGGGAAGGTAAGTATACAAGTTACGCTGATTCTGTATGTCCTGTGACATAGCTTCAGGTACATGGGGACAAACATCTCCTCTCACAGAAATGTGAAATGAAAACTAACTTTTCTATCGGATGCATAATGGTAAATTGATATACTGTTTCATTCCATGTCACTAATATCTTTATTCTTGTTGTATTTTTCAGATTTCACAGAAATGATAGCTTTATAAATATCCAGCTCTTCGATAACATTGACCTTATATGTCCGGATTACAGTGACAGGAAACAAAGCCCTGATAAATGGGAATACTACTCCATATACCTTGTAAGTATCATTTCAATCTCCCTCTTATTTCCAAACAAAATATATCAAAAATTTGGAATTAGTTTCAAGGAAAAATAACCTTCCATATAGATGATTTGCTTGCCCTGGGTCCACAGGAAAAGATGGTATGATCCTTATGGTCCCCTATCCAGTCCATGTTAGCCCAACGTACATGTCACTGCTGACACAAATCCTCGACACCAATTACTAAACAACATCAATGACTCCGACACGTGGAGTTGTGTTTCCTCATACAATGTTTGTTGCTGGCATTTAATTTGGTGGTGTCTAGGATGGAGAACAATACCACATCTGATGATATTCAAAGTTTATTTGGTCATGAAGGAGTAAAAAGTCTTAACCAATCAATTAAAATTAATTGGAGTAAAAAATGCAATGAAAGTTATTATTTGGTTTAGGGGTATATAAAGTGCTGCAGACTCAACACTACGAACCTCAGATGAGTTTCACAGTACTGTATCAAAACAGTGAGGTTCACAGTACTGTAACAAAACAGTGAGGTTCACAGTACTGTAACAAAACAGTGAGGGCTGTAACAAAACAGTGAGGTTCACAGTTGGATATGGTATATACACAAAATACAGATTGACGGAATGACTCTTACCAGTCACTGGACCTCAGATTGTTATACTATCACTGTAACCATTTGAGCTACCTGATCCATTGAAGTGCCCTGGCCTAACTGTGCTACTGTTATTTCCAGAACGGAAGTTAAGGGGAGGTTACTGTATATAGGGAAAACCGTAGTGCAGTGGGACAGGGATCCTTAAGGAAGTTAATGGGAGGTTAAAGTATATAGGATAAACAGTTAGTGCAGTGGGACAGGGATACTGAATTGAAACAAAACATGACATTATAGACCATGTTTGGTGTATGTGCATCCTTTATTATCACTGATCACATCTCAACAGATAGGTGACTCCTTATTTACGAAAATGTTGTTGATTTTTCAGGTAACAAAAAGGGAATATGAATTGTGTTCAATATTCAATCCCGAGTCGCCGAATGTTACGAAAATTAGGAACTGCTCTACACCAGGGGAGATAAGTCAACCCTTCACGTTGCTGGTTTTACCCTTTCAGCCAATCCCATTTATGCCCGACTTCACAGAGGGACATAAATACTACATGATTTGTAAGTATCTTATCTATCTGAACAGCCATGATGATACTAAAATAGTTTTACATGACTTCAAAGCAGTCTAATCTGACAATAAAACAGTCTTATCTGACATTAAAATAATCTTATCTGACATTAAAATAGTCTTATCTGACATTAAAACAATCTTATCTGACATTGAAATAATCTTATCTGACATTCAAACAGTCTTATCTGACATTAAAATAATCTTATCTGACATTGAAATAATCTTATCTGACATTAACACAATCTTATCTGACATTGAAACAATCTTATCTGACATTAAAACAGTCTGATCTGACATTAAAATAATCTTATCTTACATTGAAATAATCTTATCTGACATTAAAATAATCTTAACTGACATTAAAACAGTCATTAAATAATCTTTTCTGACATTATATTTGTCTTGTTTGATTGGACATCAACGTATTAAGCAAAAATTACACATTGAATGCCTCATTTTACATACAACAGTAATACCATACAAAATGATGTAAACAGTGTCAGTGTCTTTAGATCTGTAGCAATACAGTCAGACATCTCTCACGAGGCATAGCTTTACTCTACTACATACCAATTCCGAACAAAGATTTAGTAAACTCAAAAACTGGTAGATGACCTTGAATATGGGTCAACATTCTCGTGTTTCAAAGTTGTTTTGTCTTATTCAGGTCAGCTTTTAAGTCTTTATGGTTCTGCAGAAATAAATCCAGTGATTTTAAGAGAGAAATTTTACATTAAGGAGCTTATGTTCGTTCGGAGAATATATGTCATTGGAAAGAGTTTGATTCTATTAATGCTAAGATGGTTAGATTTTACGATGACACAGACTATGTGTTAATGGAATTGTACACCCTATACAGATCTAGGCTTGTCTCTTGTGACGTACATCGACATGCAACATAGGTAAAGGACGCATGTGTTACACAGTTATATCTACATATATATTTTATCATACTTTATTCCAGCCACATCGACAGGAACACCATCTGGCATAAATAATCAGGTTAACGGCTCCTGTAAGACAAGAAATATGCGTCTCATTTTAGACCTCACCAAGAAACCTACCACAGGTATGCTTCCTAGAACTCTGCTATCAACACTTTTATCTCTGTTTCTGCTCAAAGCTTCAGTACATTTATCTGTAAGTTAAAAAACTGTTTGCTATGGATTTGTTGATAGAAAAAACTAATGTTAACATACCTGATAAATATTTTAATATTAGGATTTGGGACAACATTTTGACACAAGGATTAAAAAGAAATTTAGCATTACAGTAATTCTGTGGTAATTAAGCAACAGAATCTTGCTTTTAACTTTTCAACTTTTTTATACTATCAGTATTATTAAAAGAAGCAAATTGAAATCTGATCTTTTGTTTTTTTTAATAATTTGGTGCCCTTCTGCAGTTTATTTTCCAAATCATAGTTGTATATAAAAATACTTATGCCTTCTTTATTTGTAGCGTCACCAATGCCACATACGTCACATACATCACCAACCAATCGAACGTCACCATTTCATTCGTCCACGCCGCGACCAACCACCACCACGAAGACTACAACTTCAACTACAACCACAAGACCACCAACAACCACCACCAAAAAACCAAGTAAGTACTGGTTACCATGGGCAACCGCCAACCAAAACTTACATATATAGGGTATCCAATCAGTGATCACTAGGATATATATCTATATAGAGGATATCCAAAGAATGATAAGTAAAGTAGTAAGTTAAATTGATGAATCAATATGATTTTCTCAATGAATTCTGGATTGTTTCTCCTTATATGTGGAAAAAAACTAGTATGTGAATATATGGATTAGCTAGCATGGCTTTTTTTGTGACATTTACGCAAAGGACTACATGAGTGTTCTTATTTTTATTTTACAGCAAGCAAATTTCCTGACGGGACTCCAGTGGATCCCAATATAGTGATAGACGCTCCTGGTGGGGATAAGAACTCTGGTATCATAAATGCAGGTGTAGGGGCGGTGAGAGCCAGTGTTACCGTGACTTTGGTATTAGCGCTTGTGACGTTTGTACTACTAATACGATAGTATTAGGCTAAGCCCAAAAAAACAAAACTTTGACTGAACATTTATAGTGATGTCACAAAGTCAATAAATATACATGGTATGCTTGGCTGTCCCCTGGATTTCATAGTGTCATGTCCTCATCTTGTGACTGAAGTCACAACCCTCACAACGAAGGGCTCTACCTTCCAGGTAAATGTCACAACCTTCGTTATCACCATTGCTTCAGTGTCAAAAGGTCATTAAGATAATGCATGGTGGAGCGAAAATCATGTTCTTTGTCGGCGATGACAGATTAGAATAGTAGTGGAAACAAAAACTATGATGTCACCATTGCTATCCATTCCACATCCTGGAAGAAAAGATTCCTGCTTGGAATACCAAGCTGTTTTCGTCGCCTAGTGGGGTCGGTTTCCAACACCTGGGGATTTCATTGAGCAGCCGTTCTCTCATCGCTGAAGGATTTTGTTGTGCAGTCACGCATGGCTGCCATCTGTGTACATATCACCATGGTTGCCATGGCACATAAATGTGAGCATCATCAGGACTAGCCAATCAAATGTCACCATTTTTATAAGACTGAAGCAATTGCAGTTTAAAATGCAATCAATTCCCAATATCATTGTAACATTGTAAAGTTGACGACTGTTGTGATCTTCATTTCATCAAGCCTTCAGACACCAGATTATTTTCATTGAATTCATCATGAAATTAGCTTCATGAAATCATCATTGAAATCATGAATTCATCATGGAATTAGCTTCACAAAGTCATCATTGAACTGAATTCATAAATTCACAACTGGATTATGAGAGTATGATAAAATAGAATCGTAGGACATATGTTCCCTCGTATACCACCTGTGGAGTAAACTTTATACATGTGCATGATAAGCACAGTCATCTCATATACATTGATTACGAAAGAACTCTCTTTATTTTAGTTTTGTTCATATTCTGCTGTGATTTTTTGTTGTGATGATCTGAGAAGTTTGTTTTAAACAGCAGAATAAGTTTGTCTTCAGACTGTAGCAGCCGAAGAAAGATGTTAGTCCCAAAACTTTTTTTGTGTTTTCTGAGCATGAAGGGTAATTATCTACCCTTGGCTTAATTTCATAAATGAATTTAAATCAGATAACCTGTTAATTAATAGCTGTTGCGCTACATTTTATATATATGAGTTATATGTTTAAGCTTTAGAAAAGTTCTAAACTGTACATGTAAAATTAAAAAAACAGACATTTTAAAAGGATTCATTTATCACAAGAACATCCCCTGGTATTAAGAAGGAGCAGGGGAGACAAGCCCAAATACTTCACTACGAACTAAACTTGTCTACTATTTGATATTGATACATTGAAAAATGATCTTGTTCATAAGTCTGTGTAAACAACTGGAGATGTAAAAACATATTTTATTTATTTAATGATCTGATATATATGTGTATTGAATTTGATCTGTTGTTTTAAAAGTTTGACCATGCATTCCACGTTCCTCACATCAAATAACCGGAAAGGCTTACAATTGTAAGGTGTTAGCCATATACCATGTATACAACTAACACCTGTACAGGTAAATCAAAGCTGGTACTCAACACACATTGCCTTTTCAAAATCATTTAAAGATTACCTCGTCAATTTCATAAAATGTAGATTTTACATTATGATTTAGTGTCAACTAATGAATATTCGTAACAATAATTATTCGTAATGATCATCAAATGTCAACTTGTGAATATTTATGTATATATTACATATATATGTATATATTCCTTTTTACAGGTTCAGCAAAACATATCATATATTGTATGTTGTCAAATGTTGGTTGTTTCACTATTTTGATGGACCAGATTTAAAAATATTCATATGAAATGCTGTGACTTGGAAAAAATAAGAGTTTTGAATTAGTATGCACTTTTGATATCAATGATCTGATGAATAAGAGTGGAAAAGGAGTAAAACATTGAACAAATCACACAAGTCATGGTAGCCTATCTTTTACTATTGATATTAAATTTTCGAAACAATGAGATCTGACTATTTTTCCAATAGTTTTCTTATTACAAATTTGCCCTTTGTCATATAAATAATCATAAATATTTTCGGAAATTTTTTGAAAATGTGTTAATTTGATTTTTATTAAGTTAAATTGCAGGAAACTTTTAAAGAAAGAAAAGTCAAGGTTGATATTAAAAATGTTAGGCATCAGTACATTCATTTTCATATTGGTTTGGAATTATGATTTTTCCAGGTAAATATTGTATACATTTGATGGTAAGATATATATATTAATGCTAATTACGTAGTAGATTCTAGTAAGAATCTAAATCATTTTACTGAAAAACTGATAAGCTTGACAAATGACCTACTTATGACAGCCAAGCCTATTTAACCTAGCTGATCATCAATGTGCTGGAAATTATGTTTTTGACTGAAGAATGCTTAGGTGCTGTGTCGGATGCTGATGAATGGTCAACACATTAATTTGAATGTTATGAATATTCAGATCAATTTCATACATGAATATTCATATACTAGTATTCATGTAATGAATATTCAACCATTTAATTATCATGTGTTTATTTATATTAATCTTCCCAAATGTTACTGAATCATTGATCATTCTAGAAAAAAATCTCAAATTGCTCACAGAACCATTTTGAGTTTAAATTTTGTACAGACTGTTCTGCTCTCTGTTATGTACGTATGTTATGTTATTGTTTATGTTAAGTGAAGGCAATTTTCACTCTAAAATTTAATGTTATGGATAAATGAATATGCATAATTATATTCAATGTAGACAATAACTGAAAATATTCTGCTGTTCCATATTGTCATATGATCTTATATATGCATATTTGTCATTATGCATACAAATATGTGAAATATTCACAATTGAAGAAAATTGGAAAGGCATGCCCTGTATTTAAAGCGCCAGAAAAGACTCGTGTCATATTCTGACATACTCGTTGAGCTTCAGATTCCAATTCAGAAACAAAATATACTTAAATAGGCAACATTCTTATCCACGATAATCTCGGTCATTTTATAAAATATTAAAGGAATTTGAAGGATTAAGATTTTTTTTAAATATCCTATCATTGTGAAATATTTATTCGCTAAATTCTATAGTTTATTTTCCTCAATCAGTATATCTAAGATATTAAAGTGACTATTTCTTTACATCATTTAGATATTTCAGTGTCCTTCCTTAATGTTTAAGATTAAATATTTTCTGGTATGGTCATAGTCTTAAGGACTTCAATTTTTATAGAAAGTGAATGTTTTGAGTTATTGTTTACGTCAAATATATTGAGAAATGTAATTTTGATATGTAACGATGACTAGCAATATATACTGGCATGCCAAGTTAGACACTGGGTGTGTGTGTGTTTAGTTTTGTATCGTTCCATGTGATAGAGGAATGTGTAAATTGATTATTTATGAAAGTGTGGTGTTTTGTCTGCTAACCTGAACAAATTGTACAAAAGTTTTTTGAAGATGCTGTAAATATCTCTGTACAGTTGTAATTATTATGTAAGTTGACTTGTAATATAAAAACTATGGAGAAATACTGTCGACCATGAGCAGGGTGAATGTCTGATGTATGTTCATCACCGTGAACTATGTACAACTATTTTTTTGCGAGGAGTTTGTTGCTTTGATATTTCATGCACAGCATTCACTTTGTATGTGTAGAGCACGATTTTTGAAAATGAAAGAAAAATCCATAGTTCTCTGCTCTTGAAGGGTAGACAACTCTAATGAAGTGATTCAAAATGTTACATATTTATGCGGAAATGTGTTTTCGATTATCATGCAGGGCGATCCTGCATGTGTTTCATAGATGCAGTGGTTGTCTATCTTTGTGCTTGCCTTGTGAGGTGTGATGCTAGCAGATTTTTAAAAGTGTGTGAACAAGAGTACCATGTGTGTGTCAAAGCTGAACAAGTTGGGTGTGTCTGTAAATCAATGAAGTGTGTCTGTGATAACTGTGCGATCATGTGTGAACAAGACAGCAGGTAATTTGTGTATTCATGCAATATCAATAAAAAATCCTCAAAATGAAATGCAGGTATGTAACAAAGGATCATTGTTCATAGAGACCATGAATAGCATTGATTTACAGGAAAATATTCTGCACCATTTGAGATATCCTGGTCTTAACCCTTTCACCACTATGGACCATAATGGAATCATCCAGATCAATGCATGGTAGAGTTTACTAATGTTACATAGGGGTGAAAGGGTTAAGGGTTAAGGCCCTCTTTGTGGATTTGCATAGGCCTTAAGGTTAAAAAAAAAATCAATTAAAATCTATTGTCAATAAAGGGGCTTATTCTAATATCTCTTACTACCATTGTGAACAGGTGTGATGATTTTGTTATGCTATTTGGTATGTAATGTGACCTGCATCTCGTAAAATGTTTGAAATAATAATAAGTGAATCAATTATCCCGCCACTTTATTATGTAATTCAAGACAAAATGATCTAAATTAGACCAGCCATGTTATTAAGAACAGCAATACAATTTCCTGAATATACTTATGTTCAACCAGTTATGTAATAACCTGTGCAATAAATTAAAATATTTAAATTTTGTATGATCATTGGAATAATTTAATTTTGAAGATTATTTTGTAAAATATTGTGACACAAATGATTGATGTGTGTGGATAAGTGTTTGAAAGGCATACAGAGGAGAGAAATAAAAATTAACAAACATGAAACACTCTTCTTTTCTCTTTTTGTATTGCAAGTTCGTCTGGTGTTGAATCTAGCTTCCTGCAATAGTGATGTCGTTATATTTTCACGACTGCAGACTAATCTGGGTTTGGTAAAAACCCAAGAGGATACACAAATGTCAACAATATTGTAATTGGAACTCCCAATCCATACACTAGGGCAAACTATCAACAAAGGCATTACTTACCCGATTTACGTTGATGCCATTGAAACTGTACGGGGAGAATAAGACCAAGGGTTCCGTAGGAGCAAACATCTTTTCCTCCATCGATGACACCCACCATGTAAATCTAGGTCTAATCCACATAATGTCATGTCCTCATACTGAGAACCGGGGTAATGGAAACTAAACAACAAGGCACACTATGAGCATTATAAAAAATATCGCACTTCATGTCACACAAAGAAATAACAAATTCCCCAATGACACCATGATGGCGACGGTAAAACGTCAAAATTATGGGGAAAATATATCACACACAGTTGCATCAAAGAAACGAAGCTGTTATGGTAACGTAACCGGTGAACGCTGTTGCAAAATTGAGAATTTTCAGCATGTCGCCAGTTGACTGTAGAGCACCCTTGTATCGGTTACTGCTGCTTTCAACAGCCGTAACATTTTGCGCAGTTGAACTTTATCAAGCTAGGTGTATCGGTTTTGTTTGAAACATAGGTACACTTTCGTTACATTTTATGCAAAAGATTATTAAAACAATTATAAATAGCGAGATTGTTTGGAGTCCGTACGTCCTCTCAGCATTCGCTCACTTTATTACATTAGTCTGACACCGGGTTATTACACCAGAGACGTCTTTGAGAAGACAACGCTGGATTGTTAAATGGTGCAGCAGATCAAATGGTCTATTCGGCGTCCCTAACACAAAAGAGGACAGAGCAAATTTCACAATTCTAAAGCCTAACACGACCCCCACCCCTAAACTAGTCTACTCGATATAAGATATGCTTCCATTGTGTGGTTACCTGTTTTGAAAACTGGATACATTTTTAGCATCTGTAGTTATAATTACAATCTTCGATCACATACCGGTACATGTTACAATAGTTCTCAAATACAGTTAAAAGACTCTCGTTAACTGTTTCACAATCCCTGGAAACTTATGCTAATGATTCCCATCTCAACCTTTTACTAATATTTAATTCTCAATGAAGTGCTGACTTATTAACTCCAGTAATTCTCCTAGATATTCCTTGCTAGGCCAATGACAGGTCACTGCCTTTACATCTCCTATGGCCCGGCTATACTTCAATCAATCTATCAATTATCAAATTAAACTACGTTACGAGAGCTGGAACGTCCCTTTAGGACCCGGGGCTGGTCATTAGTCCGTCCTCGAAGCTGGCGAAGTTTATGATGGATCGGCGATTGTCATGTATGACGTCACAGCATTTTCGAATTCAAGAGCGATAACTCATGCTTGACTTCCACTTGCGATTTCGGTAGAACCTTATATTATTTCACCATTTTAAAATAATCTACACACCTGTGACGTTTGTAAGTTGTAAAAACATTAAATTGTATAACCAGGGAACATTATAATTGTGGAAATACACAAAAACAAACCAGCCTTTCGTTTACCTTTAACGCCAAAAAGCACCATGGTCATATAACTACCTTACCTGTCATCATTACACAGTCTAACCTCGTGTGAACTGTTATGTTATATGTCTAAATTTGGTAACACACACTACACGTGACAGTAGTTGTTACATGCTAACATAACCAAAATAATCGCTAGAAATATGACGTAAGGTAAAGTATGTTAAACATTTAGTAAGTCGATGCAGAAAGAAGGTTAGAACAGAAAATCTATTTCTAAACTTCTATTTTATGTCAAAAACCGTTACGGAATATAGTACATGGTTACAGCTAATCTGGGGACTGATCGTCAAGCAGACGCATGCACAATTATGTATAGTAGTCTTACAACGATTAAGCATGGGTGTAATCTTATAAAATTAGTACTAAAACCTGATTGATCTTTTGACAACGTAATGCTGCCATGCTGTCCATTTCAAAATGGTGATTTCCATTTGAAGAAAGTGAATTAATATAAGCTGTAAGCCTGTTTCCATCTCCTGTTTCTGTTTGTTCACTTGTGAATTTGCTCAAATTGAGTGTGAAATGAAAGAAACGAAGTCCCTAACTAATTAATTTGGTTTTTTACTGTACCGTGTGACTTTTTGGTCCGTTTATGAACCATCAGTGGTACTTAGCTAAAAATCCAGTGTTCCGAAATATGTGTTAACGGCAACGAAAAGGGAAAGATGCTAATGAAAAGGGAAATGTTGCATTTTATACCCTTTATAACTATACAACTTTACAACCGCTGACTACAACCAGATAATTTGTACTTAAATCATTCACCCCTAAAATTTCTCTATGGACTATTCCAACCTTTGAATTAGAAGAGTTCAAACAGGCCTTTAGCGGTGAATGAGTTAAACCAGTATTCCATGTAAGCTTTGCAAGAGTAAGGTCCAACTACAAGGTAATGGCTAACCTCGGGGAATGATAGTTCAGCTACAAGGTAATATCTAACATCGGGGAATGATAGTCCAGCTACAAGGTAATAGCTAACATCGGGACTGATAGTCCAGCTACAAGGTAATGGCTAACCTCGGGACTGATAGTCCAGCTACAAGGTAATGGCTAACCTCGGGGAATGATAGTCCAGCTACAAGGTAATAGCTAACCTCGGGACTGATAGTCCAGCTACAAGGTAATAGCTAACCTCGGGGATTGATAGGCCAGCTACAAGGTAATAGCTAACCTCGGGGACTGACAGTCCAGCTACAAGGTAATAGCTAACCTCGGGGAGTTATAGTCCAGCTACAAGGTAATGGCTAACCTCGGGAACTGATAGACCAGCTACAAGGTAATGGCTAACCTCGGGGACTGACAGTCCAGCTACAAGGTAATAGCTAACCTCGGGGAATGATAGTCCAGCTACAAGGTAATGGCTAACCTCGGGAACTGATAGACCAGCTACAAGGTAATAGCTAACCTCGGGGATTAATAGTCCAGCTACAAGGTAATAGCTAACCTCGGGGATTGATAGTCCAGCTACAAGGTAATAGCTAACCTCGAGGACTGATAGTCCAGCTACAAGGTAATGGCTAACCGCGGGGAATGATAGTCCAGCTACAAGGTAATGGCTAACATCGGGAACTGATAGACCAGCTACAAGGTAATAGCTAACCTCGGGGACTGACAGTCCAGCTACAAGGTAATGGCTAACCGCGGGGAATGATAGTCCAGCTACAAGGTAATAGCTAACCTCGGGGACTGACAGTCCAGCTACAAGGGAATGGCTAACCTCGGGAACTGATAGACCAGCTACAAGGTAATGGCTAACCTCGGGGATTGATAGTCCAGCAACAAGGTAATGGCTAACATCGGGGATTGATAGTCCAGCTACAAGGTAATGGCTAACATCGGGGATTGATAGTCCAGCTACAAGGTAATGGCTAACCTCAGATAATGATAGTCCAGCTACAGAGTGAACTACCTTACGATGTAAAATAATCACTAGAAATTCGAAGAAAGGACTATTGCACTTGTAAATTTGTTTGCAAACACTGAAAACCAAAGTAAACAATTCACTGCACTATATTTTGTCATTTGGTCCATTTATGACCCATCAAAAGAATAAAGCTCCATGTCTGAAGTGTTCCAAACACAATAGGTAGAAATCAGTGAAACGGTAAAACGACAACACACGTGGTGCATTCAGTCTGGATGTCTCACCTGTTCTCCTCATGATCCAAGAATGTTGGATTATCCTGAAGTAGGTCGTGCGTTCTTTGCTACATAAGATGTTCAGGTATCCTCTGTTTGAGGACAGCGTTAGATCTAGTACTGAACTTATATAATACAAAAGTCCATGCTCGGCTTAGGGAATATTTGGCAAACACCAGATATGTTACATATTGTACTGGTAACTGTGGATATTACGTTGTACATTCCTTACATCACTAAGATTTGCGATTTCATATCATATTATATCTATGGTATCGATGGTAATATTTTACATAACACAAATAAAATGGTCAGACAAATACAACTATAACGGCATAATTTAATCTTGCTTGTAACAAGCATTTTCATTGGATTTAAAATTTATGTTAACAGCCCATTACATAAAAAATTTGTAGCGCAGAGCTAAAATTGTTCATTAAAAAGTTTACAATCAAATTTAGGTCTAATAATATATACTGGATTCAATATAGTATTCTGTTGTACAAAAATAGGTTTCAATATTTGGATTACATATAAATGTTCAAGGGATATGAAACCCTTTATAATTGATGTTATGGTCATAACATATATTACATTGACTGTAAGCGTCTGTACTACATTTGAACTCGATTTAACAAAAACTTGATAAATTATCTGTAGGGAAATATTTTCTTAACTCAAGTTTACATCGTAATCCACAAATAACAGATTGAAGTAAATATTTGTTCTTCCACGAAAACTTAAGAATCATTACCTTCTCTATTTCTTCCCATTTTATATTATTTTTATCATTATAATCAGTTAGAAAAAAAATCAGAAACTTGCATAGTTCCATTGTCATAATTTCATTAGGTGAAATCCTCAATTTTGTATATGAATCTTTCTTATATTTTGTATCTTATTCTTCATAGTATTTTACGTCTCAAATATAGATGATGTTTTTGATATATTAATTTCCTGGTTTTACCTAGAATGTTATATCACATATAAATAAGTCCTCCTCACTACCGCAATCCAGGCAAACGCAGATCACTAACACGTGACATTTTAATCTTCATTATTGATACAATTGATATGAGATATTGACAATACTTTCCCCAACATTACTGCTGAAATGGAAAACCTCTCAGGAAAAAATTGTTTCTCTATTTACTTCAGATTAATATAAACATAATTATTGTGTTCATATAAAGTGTTTTTGCAATTTATACATTATATAAAGGGCGATATGATAATGGGATCAAACATAGAACACATGATTACTAACGTGTCCAATCCAACTACTTAAAATAGATTCACCCATTACGAACTCGATACACGTTCAAACAGTAAACTCACACTTAAACAATATCAAGTTTCCAACTAATTGATTTTAAATTTGAAAATAATCATTCGAGTTTGTACAATATTATCCCTGTCGTGTCTAACGAGCCTAGTACGTACCCTGTAATATCACTCATCCGTATCGGGTTTTTGCGGTAGATTTAGCAAAAACAGTTCACAACCGGAATAACCTGGTGTTGTATCCCTGTCTTGTTAAGATAGATTTATGTTTGCTAAAACCACAGACATTTCTGGTTTAAAATCCCCACTGACAAGAATATTCTCTCATGTGTCAACATACAACGTCTGTTCGGATATAAATTAATCCCCAAACAAGCCCTGAAATTTTACACTTTTGAAGTAGAACTTGTTCATTGAATTTGGACCTACCCCGCATCAAGACTAGCGATCGTCTGCTCATTTAATTGGACGTTGATTTATGGCGGGAACCGGATCACGAACCCACTGGAAATGTGTCATGGCGGATTGAGTGTTTTCCTTCGTCTGTAATTATCGTCTGGTTTACAAGCTCTTTTCTCCTCCCCTTCTTCGTGGTCACCAAAGTCGTGGGGTGTAAGATTTGGGGTAGACAGGAAACCCGATATTCCTAACTCGACAAGCATCGTATGTAAAATCCTACTGCGGATTTTATTCATTACCACCTGCTTTAGGGCGGAAGGTGCATTGACTCATACATCGGCATTTTAATATTCACCTAAGGTCTCGAGAATATTTTATATTAAAGGTGATATTTAATGATTCTGAAAAGAAACCAATTACACCCAAAGTATTAGGTATACAAATCTCCATTTATCTAATATTTACTGACAGTGTATTACGTATTGTACCGAGAACACAGCATTATAAAACAAAACAAAACATCTTTTTTATTTGCAAATGAAAACAGTAAAGAAAAAGTTAGGATAAGGTTGGATAGTATATTGATGTTACCTATTTGCATTTACTTGCAATTGTTAAAACAAAAGTGCAAAAAAGAAATACTGGGTTCAGTGCATTGTGTAACACTATAACTGGGATAACGTCATGCCTATGTATGTCAAACGTTCACTGTATTGAAATTAAGAATGGTTGATCTGATGGCATCGAATTTAAGTAAGAAAAAAAGTCAGAATCTCTTCCATATGAGCAGAACACAGTTACACCTCATTGACGACAATCTGTATGAAGTAACATCAGATTAACGACAGTCTGTATACAGTTACAACAGATTAACGACAGTCTGTATACAGTTACATCAGATTAACGACAGTCTGTATACAGTTACATCAGAATCGACAGTCTGTAGACAGTTACATCAGATTAACGACAGTCTGTATACAGTTACATCAGAT